>NC_072734.1:118915972-119215972 GCF_026930045.1 Uloborus diversus | reverse complement strand
GAATACCACATATTTGTTTAATAATGTTTAGCTGTAATATTTGAATTTTGCACCAATATAAAATAAAAAATGTTAATCTATTTTGGTGAAAGTAAATACACTTTTTTTTAACATCATAAATTATCTGCGCAAAGAAAAATTATTAATTTAAAATAAATTATTCCAAAAGCAAAAAGATTTAATAACTGATAATCATGATAACTGATGTCATAAATAAAGAATGTTGCTATTTACCTTACATTGAAATACAAGCCAAAGTTACTTAAAATCACCAATTCAGTATAGAACCCCAAATCTGGAATGCTCAGGACTACGGGTTTTGGATTCTGACTCAAAAAATAATGAACACTCTTCTGTCTGTCTTTCTGTCTTTTTACTAAAAATAATTTTGTACTTTTTTTCAATAGGCTTTGTATTGATACTTATGAGAAGAAATAAAGAATTCTGGTTAAACAAAAGTAGATATTAAAAGATTGCTGCACAGTTACAGCAAAGCGTTTATTTACGGATAACACGTGGCATTGAAAAGCGTTTTTTAAAAAGTTGACCTGAAAGTACTGTGTTTTCAACAGTTAATTGCCAAGCATCAACAATTTTAAACTCTTAAAACTGGGAAAAAACATTAAAACTTTTTTTTTTTTTTTTTTGAGTATTTATAGAAGAAACTGTGGTATTCCGAAATTGTGGTCTCATGCTGTAACAATTTATTCAAGTGCTTTTCTGCTATGTTAATCTCTTTGGCAACTGATAAAAAATTGTATTATAGCAAAACTAAGAAATGAGACTCAAACATTGCCGATATTTTTATTTTTTAACTTTAAGTGCTAAAGATTATTAAACTTTGTTTGTAATGATCAATTTTTATTGGTTTTTTAACAATATTTAATATTTCGTATGGTATCGTACTTCAAAAATTAAAGTACTGCAAAATTAAATGTCCAAGTGTTACCTTTTTTTAGCTGAGTATTTTGTATAAAAACATAAGCCAGTTAATGTTAAGTTGTAAGAAACTGACTTCGTATATTTGTTACTACTTTCTGGTTATAGTGTCATATTTAAACAAGTTTATAATATCAAGGCTAATGTTATGTGTCATAAAATTTAAGAAAAATTGAAAAATAACAAAATTTAAATTTAACATTAAATATTTTCCTTTACATTAAAATTACTTTGAATGCAATAAAATTGATAAGTTATAATAAGAATTAATTTTGTACTATATTGTAACTTTCATTCAATGTAATAAAAATATGTTTATCAATTATCAAACATTTAAATTTGCTTAATATTTAGTTGCCAAATACTGTGATATTTGGCAGCCTGTGGTAGGTGACCTTTTGGTTGTAGTACCAAATACAGTCAAACTCGTTTACAGCAAGCCGTTTTAATGAGAACCTGAATGTAACGAAGCAAACAGAAATATTTGGTTGGTACAGTGTTAAAGTCTATGTGAGTCTTTCTTGCTTTTAATGAGCAAATCCCACTTTAAGCGAGCAATATTTTTGTGATAAAATTTCTATTGACTTCCAACTCAGTTTTTCCTTTCTTTAGAAAAATCCTTTATCATCACGAAATCAATTAATTGTTTTCAATGAGTCATAGATCTTCAAAACAAGGGATGATGGCACTATTTAAAAAAAAATTGTAGAGTAGAGAAGCATTTGAAAATTAAATATTTACAAATACAAATACAAATACAAATGTGACGACCAGCAACAGGCACTGGGCCCAGCTAGGCTGGTCCTAGTCAATTAATTAGTCCCCAATGAAGATCAATGGCCCTCTTAAAGCTATCCACTCCCTTGCTCATTACCACCTCTTCCGGTAAGCTATTCCAAGTGCCCACGACCCTGCTAAAGTAGTAGTTTTTCCTGATTTCCAAGTTAGCCTGAGATTTAAATAGCTTAAAACAATGACCCCTTGTCCTGCTTTCCCCGCAAAAATTTAATCCATTTACATCTTTCATTTTGATAAATTTAAATAACTGAATCATGTCCCCTCTGACTCTCCTTTGCTCCAGGCTATACATGTTAAGCCTATTAAGGGGTCTAAGGACCTTTTAAACTTCAAAATTTTCGATTTTCTGGAAAAAATATATGTTATGCACAGTTTAATTCTGAACAATTTGATACCTTATTTATTACTATAAGCCAAAAACTTTTCGAGTTATTGTTAAAATGCCTAAACTTTCGTCATAGAGATTTATGTTAACAGTAGCTGTTTAAGCCTCTTTTTCTTAGGTGCCGGTTTCTTCGGTTTTCTCGTTTTGCGCGCATGATATCTCAGAAAGTTTCTTATATATGTCCGTAAAACTTTTAATGTATGTTTATCTGATTTATATTTATGACCTGAACCTAAATTTATTTATTTTTTTAAAATTATTTATTTATTTTTTTGAAAATTTGGTAAGTTATTATCGAAAATTTCCAAAATTTTGGTTAAAAAAATATTTATTTTTAAATATTAGCTTTAACTTTTTAGTTGAAATTTAGGTTCAAATCGTTTAAGAAGTATCAGACAAACATGCATGAAAAGTTTTACGGAAATATATAAGAAACTTTCTAAAATATCATGCGCGCAAAACGAGAAAAACCGAAGAAATCGGCACCTGAGAAAAAGAGGCTTAAACAGCTGCTGTTAACATTAATCTCTACGGGGAAAGTTTACGCATTTTTACAATAACTCGAAAAGTTTTTGGCGTATGGTGATAAATAAGGTATCAAATCGTTCAGAATAAAATAATGCATAACATATATTTTTTCCAGAAAATCGAAAATTCTGAAGATTAAAGGTCCTTAGACCCCTTAAGTCTGGTATCATAATCTAAATCTGAGAGTCCCCCTTACTAATTTAGTTAACCCTTCTTTGAACCCTTTCCAATACAAAAATATCTTTCTTCAGATAAGGCGACCAAAACTGAACAGCATACTCCAAATGAGGTCTTACTAAACTCCTATATAAAGGCAGAAGAACTTTCTTAGATTTGTTTGAAATAGATCTATTGATGAACCCAAGCATTTTGTTGGCTTTGTTACTAGCAATACTGCACTGTTGACTAAACTTGAAGTCCTGATTTATAAAGACACCCAGATCCATAACATTTTCTGCCTGATTTATGACTGAACCCTGTAAACGATATCTCATACGCTTATTTCCATGACCTAAGTGTAGCACTTGACATTTCCCTACATTAACTGCCATACCCCATTTATCTGCCCACTTAGTAATATGATCTAAATCCTCTTGCAGCTGTTTTACTTGTTCTTCATTTTCGACAATCCCCATAACTTTTACATCGTCAGCAAAACAATTCATGCTTCCAGAAATATTATCATTGATGTCATTCATAAATATAATAAACAAAAGAGGCCCTAAAACTGATCCCTGAGGAACCCCACTTAAAACATCACTCCAATTAGAATGATTTCCTCTCACAACTACTCTTTGCTTCCTACCAGTAAGCCAATTTCTAACCCAAAGTAAAGTTTTTTCCTCCTATTCCAATGTCAGCTAACTTGCTGAGAAGAGCAACATGCGGTACCTTGTCAAAAGCTTTTTTGAAAATCAATATAAACAACATCCACACATTTTTTGTTATCTAAAGCTGAGGTAACCTTGTCGTAGAAATGCAATAAATTAGTAGTACAGGATTTACCTTTCCTGAAACCATACTGCAAACTAGTCAACAGACTATTAGTCTCTAAGAACATCATGATCTTAATTTTGATCAAAGTTTCGAAAATCTTACAAATCACCGAAGTCAAACTTACAGGTCTATAATTCCCAGCAATACCTTTAGACCCCTTCTTGAAGAGTGGCATTATGTTAGCCAGCTTCCAGTCCTCTGGCACCGTCCCCGAGTTATAAGAAGCATTGAAAATATTCAAAATAACATCCACTAATTCCTCTGCACATTCAACTAAAATTTTTGGATAAATATTATCTGGTCCCGGAGCTTTAGTTGCTTTAATCTTTTTCAAATGAAATAAAACCTCCTCCCTGGAAAATACAAAATCCTCAAGCTGTATAATAGCTTGTGTCTTGTTAGTGTCAACTGTTGAGATACAGTTATCGTTAAACACACTGGAAAAAAAGTTATTTAGAACATTTGCAATATCCCTATCGTTTTGGATTAAATTTCCATGCTCATCAACCAAAGGCCCAATTTGACTGTTTTGAGCTTTCCCAGAATTAGCGTAAGCAAAAAACCTCTTAGGGTTCCCATCAATGTCATCTGCCAGCCTTTGCTCCAATTCCCTTTTCTGAATCCGTACCAAATACTTAAAATTTCGCCTTGCCTTACCATACTGGAGCCTTTCCGCACTCTGACCAGTTTCTTTAAACTTACGAAAAGTGGTTTTGCTTATAATTAAGAGCTTCTTTAGTCTCCCTGGAGAACCACATGGGCCAAATTTTGGTACTAACACCTTTTCTCCTAAATGGAACATAGTCCCCAACGGTTTTAGCAAGTTTATCCTTAAATTCCGTCCACTGCTGATCTACGTCGCTATTTTCCAACCCTGACGAAAAAACCTCTTTCAAGCTCTGCCTAAGTGCAACAAAATCGGTGTTTCTGAAATTGGGCACAAACCTAAAATTATCATCTTTGCACACTTCAAATTTAACCCGGAACCTAATGCTGTTATGATCACTATCTCCAATATGCTCCCCTACACTCAACCCCTGAACAAAACTACCTATGTCACAAAAAACTAGATCCAAAATGGCCTCCTCTCGAGTTCCCTGAGTTACAACTTGATCTAAGAAACAGTCACCAATTACTTTTAAAAATTCCTCTTCTTTGCCATTACCAGGATAAAAATTATTCCAATCAATACCCGGAAAATTGAAATCCCCCATTATGATAACGGATCCCTTACTGGACATGTCACTAATAATACGGTACATCTGTTCATCTTGTTGATCCCAGTATTAGCACACCTCTCTGCCTCCTCCCCCCCCCCCCAGTTCAGCATGGGCCTAGGGAAGATCACTCTCCTTTTCTAACTAAAATTTTAAAGATGCGCACACGTTCTTTTCAAAGGGGAAAAAATCCAAACTGATTTTAATTTAATTTACATTTTATTATTAAACTGGAGGAAACAATTAGGCCTAGATATCAGTTGCCCTGAGTGGTTATACTCAGTTTACTCACCCCTAAGCAGTCTTGCTATTTCTTTATTCTGAAATCTTACGCTTTATATTGCAGTAAAAACTTTTGAAAAATTTACACTTTTTTGAAAGTTTATGCCTTGTTGATTTACTGTATTACATCACACTTAGATGTATACTTCTGTACACAACTGTTTAAAGCTTTATACAGAGCATAAGTTTAAGCAGAACAAAATATTGTTATAATTTTGCGAAAGTTTTACTGTCTGTTATAATATCTTTTTTGTAATTTAATAGGTCTTTACTTTCTGGTAAATTTGAGTAAGTTTGCTTTTTTTTTTTTTTTTTTTTGCATTGCATTCAATTTTGTATTCTATTCAAGAGAAGAAGTCAATGAGATGACATCTGCCTTCAGCTCGGCTACTCCCTATTCCGGACTGATGAGTCCATAACAAGGACGAAACTGCAGTCTCTGGATGGGATAACCGGGCTGTCGGTGTATTGAATGTAGAAAAAATATGTTGAGCGGTAAATGTTTTTTTTTCTGGCAACAATAATGAAATTCAAAATCTAATTTATTGCTTATACTAGCTTATTCATTATTCCCAGGTTTCTTCATAGAAGTTGATTCATCTGCTGACAATGTCAAATTCTCAAAGGCTCTGAATTCTTATTTTTGTTCTGTTTGTGACTACTCCAATCCTTACAAATGTAAAGTGAGTCGTCATATGCTTGTACACACGGGACAGCGGGCCGCACGTTTGTGAAGTCTGTTACAAGGGATTCAGTCTCAAAGAAAATCTGAAAAAGCATTTTAGAGTGCATACTGGAGATCGTCCCTTCCAGTGTCCAGTTTGTGATAAAAAATTGTCCTCAAAACAGACTCTAAAACTGCATTCTTTAAGTCATGCTAACTTTCTGTAACTTCTTTTTTTCTTCTAACTCATATTATTAATTTCATCATTTTTAATGAAAAACAATTTTATTGAAGAATTGTTTGAAGAAAGGATTTGTCATGTTTAAGTCTATGAACTTAATGGTAACTTCTTTTGTGACACTAATGATATTTTTTACTTAATAAATTTTCTGTTATATTTAAGCCAAAAATCTTATTTCATTATTTCTCGCCACATGAAAGCTAAAAACAATTTTTCAGAAAATTTGCAGAGGGTCTGGACCCCTTGGACCCCTTCCTAGACGAGGAACAAGAGATCTAAAGGTTGGAAATCACTGTATTACAGTGAAGGAAAAACATTTCATAGAGAACATGAATTTATAAGTGTGAAACACAGCAGTGAGCGATCTAAAAGAAGCTTCATTACATGAAATAAAATTAATGAAGAAGGCATTAACATACCTACTTCACAAAAATTAAGAAATGAAAGTCATTTCCGGATTATAGATGGTAGTGAAAAAGGAATAATTTTCAGTAATTAACACGTTGTACCACTTAGTACTATGATCTAAATCCTCTTGAAGATGTTTTACTTGTTCTTCATTTTCTACGATCCCCACTTTGACATCATCAACAAAACAATTCATGTTTACAGAAATATTTTCATATATGTAGCATATGAATAAGTAAAATCACTTATTTAATGTATGAATAAGTGAGAGTAAATTTCATGAACGGTGAGAATTTTTAGCTTTAATGCAATAAAAGCGAAAAAAATGAGAATCCTCAGGAAAAAATAAAAATAAAAGCAGCATTCCGTCATCACAGATCTCTAATCTAGAGGTCATCCTTTTTTTCTGAAATAGCTTTTCCCCTTTATTATGTTCTTTCTGTTTACTGGCTTTCTTCTGTTTACTGTCTGGCACCCCCACAAATATTTTGGGGGATGCTCAAGCCCCTGTAGCACTCCCGGAGTTGACGCCCCTATTTAGCATATAACAATCGGTCAAGGGATTGTGTATTACGCAAGAACGTGGGAAATCTCTTTTTTAATAATAAACTAAAGCAGCTAAACTTATTTTAGGCAAGTCACTGAATTCGATTGAACAGGGGTGGCGACGAATCAGGGAATTCTGGGAACTTTATTAATCAGGGAATTTCGGAAAATAAAGAAAGTTCACTGAAAATTGATTAAATGAAGAAAAAAATTTTTCGCTTTGCAAAATTAAGTTCTCTAATTCCCTATGCATTTTTTTGCCAATTATCTGTTTAAAAAAATAATTAAATTAAAAATTACTACTTTTTCAGGTTTTTAGTTTAACTGCTAAATTTGAATAAAAATCAAAATCCCCTTTGTTTTTTTTGTTTTTTTGGTTTTTTTTGTCATCATATTTGCTTTCGCCTCAAATTATATAAAGGTTTTTTTTTCAGACTTTAAAAATTCTTTTATTTTAAAACCAAGTTATATACATATATATTTTGAAATTGATTATTTTTTGCATTTCAATGTTGTTTCAAAAAGTAATCTTAAAGGGGTTTTTTTCCTATAAATAATGAAATGATTTGAAATTGAGTTACCTTTCGTTGATTTAATTTGTAAATATGTAAAACAGTTCATTCCAGTCAAGAAGTATGTCAAAATTGTCGAGAATGATCATAAAATATTTTTACCTACAAGTTGTTGTCCAGGCAACCAAACATTTTCTGAAATAATCTATTAGTTTTCGTTTCCAATAATTAACTGTGGTGTTAGTGAATGAAATAATTCCAGTTTATTTTATTCATTATTAAAAGGTATCAAATTTCCTATGTTTTTGACCAATACACTACATTTAATGCATTATTGTATAGTAATGCTCAATCAAAATGATGATTGTCCCACCCACCTCCTTACGAAGTATAATTGATTGCTGAGCCTGGGTGAAAAATTTCAAAGAAGCGTAGAAGCCTGAATTTTTTGTTATCAATTTCATTTTTATTTAGTGTCCACCTTTCTGAGTTAATATGATCTATCATGTAATTTTTCAGGTATCACTTATCAAGTGAAAAATTCGGCTGAAAGGAAGAGCTGTATGGCAACTTACCTGTGTTCAATTTGCAACTACTCATCAAACTATAAAGGACATTACCAAAGACATATGCTTGTGCATAGTAAGCAAAAACCATTTGTTTGTGGAATCTGCAACAAAAGTTTTAGCCTAAAGTGGAACCTCAAAACCCACCTAAAAAGTCATTCGGGTGAACGCCCTTTTGTGTGTTTCTTGTGTGGCAAGAGGTATGCAAGTAAGCAGTCTTTAGCAATGCATAGGATCATGCATCCATCATAGCCTCATCATCATGTATTTACGTAATTTAGGCTTTTTGCTTTTAAAGCTTTGTAATATTTATTTTAATCGAGTCAATTGATTGTCTGACAGTTGAGGTTTTGTGGGAAAAAGCTCACAATATTGATACATAGTTCTTAAGTTGGGTTGGCAAAAAATTTGTTTAGTATGGAAGACATTGTAAACCTTTTTTTTTTTTTCGTTTTGTTTATGAATTGAGGTTTTAATTTCATTATCTTTACATGATTTGTATGCTTTTAGAAACCTGTTTGAATTAAAAAGTTTCATTTTAGCTCTTGCAAAATGTTAAAATGTATGTTTAGTCCTAAGTTTTGCGATTTATATCTGAAAAGGTAAATTTGAAAACCTGTCAAAAATTTTTTCTTCCATTACTCATGGTATGGATTTTTTGGGTGATAGGAATACTTTTCTAAGGCTTAAGGTGAAAATCTCTAGGGCTTTAAAGCTCTTTTCCCTTTGTGTCTGAGACGGAGGCTCCACATTAGCAGAAAATCGACAGAATTCGAAGGCAGAAGTGGAAAAATCTTACCCGCATTCGAGTCTTATTGATTTTGGCTTAGACCTTGAAATTTTTCTATTTTTATCACTATATATTTTCTCACCCACTTTTTCTATATTGTGAACGACAGTAAAAGTTACTGAAATATGTATCGATTTATTAAGTGAAATTGCGTATGTAAAAAAACTTTAAAATCTTTAACTTAAATACAATCTCATTTTAAGAAAAATAAATGCATAAATCACCAAAGCTGTATAAAAATATTTACTTATACTACTAGTATTTTACTTTGCCTTTTTTAAATATTAAAAGGTTAGAAGAGTATTTTAGGTATTGTTTCATGAAATTTTATACAAGATTGCTAGAGCAACCGACAGATGTTGTTCTGTTCAAACTCTGTAAATTGAAAAGTTGAAAAATTTAAATAAACTATCAAGTGTTTGAACCGTTATGTTGAAAAAAATAAGTAAAAAGAAACTTTTAAACTGCTTGGTGTCAGAAAGCGTATATTTATTACAACTTGATTTATCTAATGCCCACTGAGCAGTTGTTTTATTAACTGTTTTCTCTCTTAAACAGACTTAAAAGAGCTTCATAGATTGCATGGTTTGCTTCTTTAGCCATACTCAAAGGATAAAAATCGTCCTCAGATATTAAGTGTAAAAAACTAACTAATCATCTAGAACAAATGGGAAATTCCGCTGCAATGTCCTCCATATGAAAAAGAATAAAACAATCGAAAGCTATTATTTAAAATAATGATAAAGATGAAAACAGTTCCCTGAATAGGCGAAAATCACCCTCCCCCTCCCAATGTAAAATAAACATTCTTTAACTAAAATGACTAAACAATCTTTAAAAACCAAAAACAGTTCTTTCCATTTTAAAATAGTTTGCGAGATAAACAAAAAATGCAATAAATTACATTAACAGCTTTAAAATGTAAACAAAGAATCACGCAACTCTATTGTTTATGTCCAAAGTTGCTAAGCCACCACGTTCCTGTAATCCAGCCGATCAGTGAGCGAAGTGAACTCCGACCTATTAGCGGTCCAATCTTTTGAACGAAAACTTTTAAAACTTCATATTTACCTAATTTGTTCTTTTCACCAAAAATAAAAATCTTCCACTGCACTGGTCGTATGTGTACAGAACTACCCTGTCGTAATTTATCTGGTCGAAAATAAAATTTGTTTCGTCTTTAAATTCCACCATCTTTTCCTTCAATAATGTACTGATTTAGTTTGATAATAATTTAAAGTATTCTTGCCATTGGTGCCAAAACTCAGATGGATTTGAGCTGAGAAACAAATGTTGCTAGGTACGGTACTTTCTGATCATTTGGTTAGGAAAATCTAAAGCACCTATGTGGTCACATGGTTCAACTATGATGACAGAAGACACGTTTTGCGTGAACACAGTGAAAGAAACCCAATTTCTTCTAGTCCTTTACTTTAAAATATATCACGGGACCTAAAATCGCTGCTTTCAAGAAATAAAGGCTTCACTCTCTCTCTCTCTACATTTTATCTGTTCTCAATTGACATATCACAGTAGGAAATTTCATTACAAAAAGCAGACCTGACTTTCTTATTATCCTTTGGAAACAGCGTAAATTTTTATTTCAGCTCTCACTCAAATATAGGTTAAAATAAATATAAACCATTTGAGAGATGTAACCATCCAATGTTTAAACTAATTAATTAATTAACAAAATCGTTTTCGATTCAATCCATCGTGACTCTAAACCATTCTCGAATCAACTTAATTACACACAAAAAAATTGATCAAAATCGGTCCAGCCGTGTAAAAGCCTTATGACTACAAACCATGGGTGCAAGACCTTCCGTCTCAGGACGGATTTCCGTCTTGGACAAAATTTCCAAGACGGAGGTCGGGACGGAAAGAAATTCGATGACTGTCCTTCAGTTTTTACTTTTTAAAAAAAAATGAGTGTTTGAAAGATATGCTTTAATATAACTAGACCTTTCAATAACCACGAATTTACATCAACATTCTATCGATTTTCTGCCATCGGCTTGTTTTGTTTTCAACGAGCTTTTGGAGGAGTGACTTTTAGACTCGCGCCGGAGTTGCTCGCTATTCTCGCTAATTTTTCGAGTTGATTGCCTTTTGTTTCTATTTTTCACTTGCTATTTTCGATCATCCTTTCGTTTTTTTTCTCATTTGCGTTTTTTTTTGCAAACTCGCATAAATGAAATTTATGTACGCTCTTAAATTGTCTTAGAGTTGAATCTGAATCACCGATTGAGAGTGATTGCTAACGGGATGAAATGTTTACGCCACATCAAAGGGTGTCCACATACCAGATAAAAAGGGAACTGTCAGGGATTTTGAAGATTTCAATGAGCATGCAAATTCTGGAAAGAATTGGAGGTAAATTTCAAGCTGGTTTGAAACACCGATGGGCAACTGTTCCTGCATTTTTTGACATGTTTTAAAAGGAGTCTTAAAAGCGCAACTTTACTTTAGACAATCTTTAATGAACATAGAGGCAGAGGAAGGGGTTCGGGGTCCCCCTCCCCCTTCAAAGCTGAAGTATTCAGAACTCTGCTTTAGGTAATCTTTGGGAGACTTAAAAAGGAGGAATTCGAAGGCTTTCTCTCAATAAATGTTAGGAATTAAATTCTTCAAACTTCAGTGATGAAAAGGGGGAACCGTAAATATAAGTCAAATTTAGTGAACTTAGGCGAAAGAGTTCGGGGAGAAGGGAGTCTCTCTCCTTCGAAAATTTCTCCATGCTGAAGCATTGAAATACTATTTTGGCTATTTTTGAGTGCGTTAAGAGTTGGGGAGCTCGGGGGTCTTTCTCGAAACATTTTCGAAATTGAAGTCTTAAAACTTTGGGTTGTCTTTGGGGATGTGGGAAGGGGAGTTGCTCTTTCAATAGAAAAATAAATCTTAAACAAACTTATACTGCCTTTGGTGCACCTGCTTCACATAAGGATAAGGAGCTATTCCGCTGCTCAGCCCGAAAAATTTTTTCTTTCTGAAGTTTTAAGTCTGTTTTAGGCTATCATTGGATGACTTAAATGGGAAGGGAGTTTAAAGATTCTGTCAAGTTCCCGAAATTAAAGTATTAAAACTTTTAGGCGGTCATACGTCACGTATGTAGGTAAAGGGAGTACTGTTTCTTGAAAAAAAAAATTTAGAAACTGAAGCTTTAAAAACTCAAATTAAGGCGTTTGTGGTGATCTTAGAGGAATGGGTTCGAGAGTTCTCTTCCGAAATTTTTTTGATGCTGAAATATTTAAAACGCTTCTTTAGGCTGTATTTGACTGCCTTTTGAGGGATATGATTTGGGGGCCCTCCCTGGGGTGAGGATTCAGTTCCCTTATTGTTTTTTTTTAATTAAATGAATATTGAATAGTGTTCCTCGTTTAAAAAAATTATCTACTTCACTGGGTGCCTCGGTAGCGCAGTAGGCAGCGCGCCAGTCTCATCTACTTCACTGGAGCTGTTTTTTTATTGCTAACTTTACCATCTGCTATCTTATAAAAGAATTCTTTTACAAATGAAGACTGTGTGGGGGAGTGGTGCCAGTTACCATAATCGCCCATATCTTCCCCCATCTTTCCTTCTTTTCTGGTTTGTTCGTGCTATCTTGGGTACACTTTCTGATCAGAACTAATTTTGTGGCAAAAGTGAAAATCTTATGTCCCAAGCTTGCTGCAATAAAAATGTTTACAATCGGCAAAAAAGTAATGGCGGTGAGCCCCAAGCGCTTTTACCCTTAGCATCATCCAACATCGTCTAAAATTGCGTTTTTGAAACTTTAATTTCGAAACATTGCCGAAGGAGGGTTGCTGAACTCCATCCCTTCAATAGTGCATTCAAAAAGCATGTATATGTTACGAAAGATGGAGTAAAATTTCGTTTTTAATGCTTCAATTTCAAAATCTTCAACGCTACAATTTCGGAACAGCCAGCTCCCCCCCCCCCTCTTTCTCTAATATTTTTAAAGATCGCCCAATATTGTAATTTTGAGACTATCAGTTTGAAAAATTTCATGTAAGAGAGTCTCTGACCCCTTCCTTTCCCTGAACGTTACTAAAATGGCCTACAATTGCGTTTTTTGGACTTCAATTTAGAAAAAAATCTGGGGGAGAGCCCCCAGACCCCCTCCCCTCATTATAGGCGGTTTTTACATTTCTTGGAACGACGATGTCAAAATGCTTAAATATTACAACTTAACTGGGTCCATGTTGTTAGAAAAGATAAGCTTAAAATTCATATTAAACAGATTCTAAAACTGCCAAGGTTAAAATCTACAACATTTATACTAATAAATTTTTCCTTAAGCACGCATGTGTGTGTGGGGGGGGGGGAGTCACAAGATTTTCCGTCTTGAACACATCACCTAACTTGCACCCATGCTACAAACATACCCACAGAAGAAATATATATATTAAGATATTCTAAATTGTTATTTAAATATACTCATAAGGAGTAAATATAGAGTGCTTTATAAAATGAGAAAAGATGCTGAGGATAAAAATATATTGTAAGAGTGTAATAACATGCGTTGTTGGATCATACATACTATTTCCTGTAGTAATAATAATTATAATAGTAATCACTTCTCATTTTTTTATTCTTGCATTTATAATGCTCATGCTATTTCACAGTTCTTTATATAAAAATTTGACATGTCTAGATTAGTATTTTATTATCAAAACTGATTAAAAAAAAAAAAAAACTACTCTAAAGTTACTGATATTTTTGAATTAAAATGTATATGTGCTTTAAATGTATATAAATATATATTTTTAATCTATTTTTTGTTGATAGTTTCAGTTCATGAATATTTCTAGTGCAATCTTTGTGTCATGTGTAATTTGACTTAAAACTTGCTGTAATACAGTCAAATCCCATTTTGATGAAGTCCCAGGGACCAGCAAAACCATTTCACCAAAAGAAAGTTTTGTTATACCGATATTTTTATTGTTGTATTCTTCCCTTTGATTTGGGGATTAATAAAATTTTCAGTAAAGCAAGTTTTTTACTGTAACAAGCTTCGCTAAAATGGGATTTGATCCCAAGGATCTGATAACAGGGTTCGTAATTTTTTTTTAATTTAAATCAGATTTTTTTTTTTTTCAAATCTTCAAAAATTTGTATATACATTAATTTCTTTACATTTATAAACTTGATGTATTTCATACAATAGATGAATCCATTCAGCTTACTTTTAAACTAAGATAAAATCTCTAACTATTCAATACATTTAAAATATTTATAAATGCGTTATAATGCTTAGATAAAATGTGATTTTGTTTTATGCTTTGCTTAAAGATAAAGTTTCCATAATCATGTACGTTTTTAGTGTAAAATAATATGTTGAACAATTACTTTTCTTAACTATATTTGCCATGGTGTGTAAGAAAAACTGCAAATTTTTATTTTTTTCTGAACTTTAATTTTGGAGTAAAAGCAATATTGCCAGAGTGAAAATCAGTTACACATACAGAAAGAGGGATGTATGTAGTTTTGCTTGTTGAAATTAAGATAATATAATGCAGTGTAGTTAAATTTAGAGCAATACATTCTAAAAATACGAAATTAATTTAAAAAAATTAAATCAACTGATTTTAATTAATAATTTTGTTAAAAATATCACTTGATTCAAATCAATTGATTCAAATCAGTGATTAAAAAAAAACACTTGATTTAAATCACGATTTTAGTTATGATTTGTAAGAGTGAATGATTTCTGTTTGCTGTATCTGACATGACAAAGTTCATGTAATCAGGGCTGCCTTAAGGGATGATGGTGCCTGGGGCGAATATTTTCTGGCAGCCCTCCCCCCTTAAGTTGGTTGTAACATTTTAGTACACAATAGATGATCATTTATTTGTATTTTTTCAAAGCTGTCAAAATTGCTTTAACTGTAGTGGCAGGGTTCGTACGTTTCTTCAAAACTCTTTTAATACTCCTTCATTCAGGAAAATTTTTGAAGAGCCCTTCAATCTCCTTCATTTTGGTTTTAACTCCTTCAAAACTCTTTTTTTCATTCAAGACTACATAATTTTCCTCTATGACCGTAAAAAAATGCATAAGTTATACTACATTAAGTGGTTATGTTAAAAGAACAATTGTTTAGTAAATCTCAGTTTTGATATTGTAAAAAGGGTTGTCCACATTCGCAAGTGATGTCATGCCTTGAGGGGGAGACGGGTTCATGAAATTGTGAATAAGATAAGAGAGAGGGTGACAAATAGGGACATCACGCAGTGATGATAATAATGACATGTGAGGAGAGGAGTAGTAAAGTGAAGTGTGACACTTTGGCAAAGGGAAAGGGTATCAAATATGTTGAAAAAAAAGTGCGACATCATTATTTAAGGATAGCCCATTAGTACTCCTTCAGAATATCATTTTACTCCTTCAAAACTCTTCCAAAACTCCTTCATTTTATTTCTGAAATTGAGTATGAACCCTGAGTGGGCATATAATGGAAAAGATCCAATTAAAAAACATAATTGCATAATTAAACATATCTGAAATCTATGTGCGGTATACTGAAAGACAAGAAATGAATCTATAATTGATATCTGCTATGTGTTATCATTTGGGGGAAAAAAAAATTCGAAAAGGGATAATGTTTTTTTAAAAAAAACTGTTAACTGCAAAAGCACACTTAATGGTGCCTGCTATATCTTGTTGCCTGAGATGATCGCCCGCCCCCCCTCGCCCCCTCTTCGGAAGGCCCTTTATGTGATATTTCTAGTGATCATAATGAAAATGAAAACCAATATTTTGTTCTTGCATTTTGTTCATGTTAACTGACTCTCTCTCTCTCTCTTTCTAAATATATTTAAAAAAATATAAAGATAAATCCACAATCTTCTTCTATATTTTAGATTCTATCCTCTAGAATAATAGTAATAAAATTATTTAATTTTTGAAATCACAACTATGATTGACAGTTGATGCAAATATGATTTTTCTTTGTATTTACATACATTTGTATCTAGGTATCTTGGAACTAAACAATTATGTATTGTTTGGATAGTATAATTATGATTGATATGCACTACAAATATAATTCTAAGATACTATAATAACAAATTATAGCTGTACAGTTTCTTTAGCTTAAAAAAGTTGTTCCTTCTGATTATGTTCTTTATTTTTAAGTAACTGCTTTTTCATTATCATTCATGTGACATATATTTTTATTTGCTTGAATATTTGTTGTGACATCCTTCTTGTGCAAATTTCTTCACATGTCTTATGGATGAGCATTGAGCAAGCTCTTGTGACTTGAAATAATGACTGAAAAAAATTGCATTTGTCTTGCTATGCTAGTTATAAAAAAATAATAAATACAGATTTCTTGTCAGTGTGATTTTTTAAAAAAAATACAAAGTTGGAAGCTGGGATACCTGAAATTCCATGGACTGTTTGACAAACACTTCTGGTGTTCTTGGGATCTGTGGACCACATTTTGAGAACTGTCTTGTATTTCTTCAAGAGAGAAAAGTTAGGTCACTTTTCCATTTTTAAAGGAATTCGCTTAAATAAACCGTCTAATGCAGGTTAAGCAGAGAATTTACTGCTCAATGATCGTTGAGGCTGCACAAAACCTAGGATGCAGATGTACTAATGATAAAAACACACAGTAATTTTAATTATTTTAACACTTTGAATTTTATGCAATTACTATTTGAACATGATTTTTTGAATTGCTGCTTATTTTGTATGTTAAATTTTGATTATATTTTTACTGTGTGCTTGAAAAAAAAGACAAAAACTTTTCAATTGTTTCAAATTGAACTTCATTTACTGAGCTTCAATTTTAGAAACGTTTCAAATTTAATAATTGAACCGGCAGTGCAGGACTTAGTTTCTAACAAAAGAAGCATAGAAGCTTTGTTGTCTTCAGAACATATAAATACAATTTTCCATATTTTTATATTTGTACTGCATGTGTAATACTAATGGATTATTTCATGCATATGACTACTTGAATGTATAAATTTTGCATGAATGAGGAGAAATTAGAAAGTAAATTAACTTGCTAGTGTTTTTGAAAATATTTTCCCTACCAGGCAATACTTTTTTGGTTTTTGTAACTCTAACTGCTGTTTCCATGCAATGATAATTTAATATTTTATCTGACTGTGCTATTACTATGTATCATAGATAATGTTCAGCTTTTTTTTTTTTTTTTTTGCTTCGAAATTGGCATAATATTCTTATCTATAGATATTAAGTCCTTCAGTCCTAATCCACATTGTAATTTCTTTCGCATAGTTATTGAATCACAAAGCACTTATAAGAGAGACTTGCTCCCTTGGAGGCTTTCTGCTGGTAATTTTTCCGTTTGCATTTTAAATTTTGGAAAAAAACCCAAAACAAGGAAACTGTTCGACAGCTCGATGAGAGTTAGACTCCAAAGTATAGCTTCTGGATTATATTTTGGGCTTTGCTAAGTGTCAGTAGTTACATTAGGAAATAAAATTATTATGTAGCTGAAACTTCAGCTATTCAGTTGTTTGGTAATACAGTATGAATGATGTTTCATATAGCTCAGTGACAACATGCTGATTCTAATTAGACCCACTGCATAAATATTAGTTTATGATAATAAAACTTTTAAAATTGCCATAATCAAGACATTTTATAGCTGTAACAAATAATTCAAAAGTTTTTGCTCTTGTTTCTGGATTTTTTTACTGTGTTCAACAACACTTGATTTCATATAATACCTGACTTGTTTTGTTCTTTTAGGAATGTTTGAACTGCTGTCCTTTGAATCAGAAGAATCATTTAAAGATAATGTCTGTGCCGTATGTCATTTTTCTACAAGTGACAAATCAATTTTTTCAGAACATATGCTAACTCATCCAGACGAACGACCGCACACATGCGGATTCTGTAACAAACAATTTAGTCGGAAAGAAAATCTCAGAAGACATCTTAAAGTTCATAGTTCCTATAAAACTCCGTGGTCACCAAATAGCAATGAAAAATCTTATATGTGTTCTATTTGTTATCGCCAATTTAGTAGAAAAGAGAACCTGAAGAGGCACATTAAAATTCACACAGACGATCGGACCCTTCAAGTGCTCAACATGTAGCAAAACGTTTCATCACAAAGTATCATATGCAAATTCATAGTCTTAAGCATATGAAATGAATTTTTTTGTTCAGTAGTGAGGCATGACATCTTGCGTAAGCCATCACTAACTTACAGGTTCGTAAACTAGTATAACTATACCATCTGTTTTACTGATGCATTTCATATTTTAAATTTAATGTTTTAAAAATTATAATTGAAAATTGAAGCAAAAAACACAAACAATATTAAATGTATTCAAATTTTTCTGTAAATATTTGTATGTGTAAATCAAGGCTTTGTTTCCTTGCAGCGAATTTGTCTACGAATTTAGAACATAAATCTTCCTTTTCTTCTAAGTATGCCAATAATTACTTTTTAATAAATAGTAACAATAGGTTATTTAGCCAATTTTCCCTTGAGTTGACTTTTATAGGAATTATTTTAAGGGCTGAAAGGCTACGTTCCACTGATGCTGTCATTGCAGTTGCAGTTAATGTCATAATTCACCAAAAAAGTATAATAATGGAAAATGTTATAATACTAGTACTTTACTTTGCAATTGTCCAAGGAATGAAATATTAGGCCAGTTTATTTATGTTTTGATTCACTAAAATGTGTGTGAGATAATATTCTTGAATTATTATTTAAAAATATTCATAATTTTGTGTGTTTTTGTATGGGATGCCCTTATTGTATGTATTTTTTAAGACAAATATGCTTCCCTCCCCCCCCCCTTTCAAGATCCTCTTTGACTCAAGCAGAATGAAAAGTTAAATAATAACTAATATGGTACAACCAATGAATAAACACTGAAGTGCCAAACTTTAATCATGTGATCTTATTGATAAATCTGGCGAGTACAATTTTCATTTGGGATAATAAATTACTAATTATAGAGCTCTGGGATTTTGTGACCCCCTATTTGTTTGTTTGCATATTTTTGGAAACAAATGAAATTAAAAAAAAAAAAAAAATGGATACTTGAAAATTCCATTCAAAAGATGCCATTCTCCATTTTTAAAAATTTATAAACGTAAATTCCTAAAATGTAGTTTTATGTTTTTCTTAAATTCCTTCTAAACTTATATTATAGCAAACTACTCAAGGTTCACAATACCCCTTCAAAACTTTTGAAAAAAGAAAAAAAAAAGGAAAAAGGGGAAAAAAATGATTTGAACTTGGACTAATTCCTTTTGTAATAATAGTAACTAATGTTATTTTTTCAACTTTCTGATTTTATATTACCTCATCAATTTCATGTAAAAGTTTGTATTTCTCCGTTTTATTGTATTCAAAGCTAAAAAGTTGTCAGCAGATTAGTTGACTTGACATCCCCCCCCCCTCCCAAAAAAATAGGGTAAGTTCCTTTATTATTGCTCCTCATTTATTTATTAACTTTTTTAATGCAAAACAGAATGGTATTTTATCTGCTATTTAATAATTTGTTGTACTTATGTGTGTTTATTCTGATGACATATTAACTGTAAAGTTTTTATTTAAAAAAATATTTATTTATTTATTATTTTTTTGGTTTTATAAAAGTTGTTTAAGTAAAGGTTGTGTGGATTTAAAAGCAGTATACTAACCTGAAAGTAGAAATATTTTGAAGAAATTTATCTAAAAGGAAGTTTTTAAAAGTTTCTCCTTTTGAAAGGTAAAGTTTCAAGAAAGCAAGGCAGTGGGAAAAAAAGGATATACTTGGAGATAAACTTGTTGAAAATTATGTTGTTAACTCGATCTCGAATAGTTAATTAAGAAAATTCTTCAAAAAACTGAAAAAAATTGAACATGACTTATAACAGTGGTATGGCTTATAATGAGCCCATAATTACAACCAGAGGTTTATTGCGCTGAAAATATTAAACATACTGTGGTTACAGATGAAAACAATCGGGGGGGGGGGGGGGGGGGGGGGGGGAAAAAAGGAAAATTTCGGGGAAAAAACTTTTTTCCCAAAGGGGTTTATTTTCATTCCTGTCCGAAAAAATTGAAAAATTGATTTTTTTTCAACTTTTCAGGAAGTTTTAATTGAAATTTTCAGCAAAAAGTGATAAAATTAGAAATTTCTCGTACTTAAACTCTGATGCTATTTCCTTCTCCCCCACCCCTTCCTTTTGTGTTAAAATACTGTGTAACTCAAATAATGCCAGTTGTTGTATGATAATATAATTGCAAGTAAATCAAAAAACATTTAATACTTTCTGCACAAAAAAAAAAAAAAAAAATCATAAAATTATCTCAATAATATCAATTTGAGGAGCTGTTAGAGGTGAGAGTATATTTATATCTATTAGGGCTGGGCGATGTAGGAATTTCTACATCATGATGCATTGCCAACCTTACATCACAATGTAAGTATTAGTTTATTTATTTATTTATTTATTTATTTATTTTTGATAGCATTACTTATAACTGCTTGTTTAAATTTTAAATTTTACGTAATGTATTCAAGATGAAAAAATATATTACTCCCGATACTACAAACAGATTCAATCAGCAAAAAATCAAAAAAAAAAAAACCTGCATGGAAAGTACAAGATAACAGAAAATATTACAGACGTGTTATGAGATTAAAATGAACCTATTTTTTCAATGCAAAAAGATGTGAGCCTATGAAAACAGTCTCATCTGCTTGCATTTAAAAAGGAGTTCCTCAAAGCACCAAAATACTTGTGTTTTGGTCAATGATTACAAGATAAGCTTTGTTCATCAACGAATTTTCCCTAAAGACTTTAAAAAATTAAATTTCCTGCAAGTTTTGAGAAAAATGTAGGTCTTGGTTTGCTAATGATGTTTCCACACAGAGAACTTCCACACACTGAACCTTTTTTTACCAAAACTAGTATCCTTAGTGAAGAATTTATTTTCCTTCTTCATGAAATAAACAAGCATAACTTTAATCACAGCACTATGTTTCTGCTGGCTGTGCAAACCAAATGTATAATTGTCGTGTTACGCACAAAAGTGGAATCTGCAGTAGAGCTCAAACTGAGATATTGCGTTAAAAATTTTACATTAAAAAGTTGCGTTAAATATTTGTTTCAGATGTCTTTTTAAAAAAAAAAAAAAAAAAGTTCCCGAACAAATGACCATAAAGCATTTTATTTATTAAGTGAAAAAAGAAACAGAGAATAACTTGGTTACAGTAACTTATTTTTGTTCAAAACTGCAGGTATGACTACTTTTACTAGTGTGCTTAGCGTAGGCCATATAGTTAACGAAAACTTCAGTTTAAAGTTTGGTTCAGCTATAAAAACCATTGCGCAGTTTTGGTTTGGAGTTTTCTGTTGGAGAGATAAAGACAAACCAATTAAGTTTTGATTTTAACCTAGACTGGATTGAAAAAAATCAAAACTCAATAGCTTTCATTTTCAAACAGTAAAGAAAAATCATACTTATTATTATTATTTTTTCAAAAAATATCAATCATTTTTGAAAGTCAATAAGTACTATTAGTATTTCAAGTTTCAAAGGCAATCTAAAATAGAAAACATAACTTTTATGATTAGACACACCTTACCCAATATTATTGGTTGAATGACGATTTGTCTTATTTCTGGTGTTTGACCAAGAAAGTTCTCGATTTTAAAGCAAAAAGGCTATTTTTCTCTTATTCAACTTACCTGTATGTGTATTTCTGCCAAGCAGAAAAAGAAGATGTGTGGATTTCATATATTTTTTAATGCTTAACTCTTTATATGTTTCAAGAAAAACAATACTATTAAGAAACCCTAATTTTATTCATAAAAAAACTCAATTTTTCCAGAAAAATACCAAAAAAAAAAAGTTTTTTTCCACCACTTCAAAATTTCCGGAAATTTTACATCTCTAACTTTGGTATAACTTCGCAAAATTTCTGAATATAAGTCATGTTTTGTTCTTGTAAATTAGTTGATAATATTTCTCCCAATAAGCAAGTTATGATTTGCTGTAGAGGAGACATTAAAATTTTTTGAATCATGGTTTGACCCATTAGTAAAAATAGAAAAAATAAAAATGATGTGTTCATTTATAGATAGAATTATTACTGCATTTTATATGTTACTGAAGGATGTATTTAAAAGAATCCATGTTTGACGTAATTTCTTTTGTATCTTACTTTGATCGAGTGACATTGTCTTGAAGTATTTCAAGACAATATTTTTTCCCCTAAAGTTTATTATTTAAGAATAAAAAGGGGAAAAAACTGCCCATGTAAGAAATTATCTTTAGAAAAATGAAATGTAATTTTTCTTTGTGTAAATATATGACTTGTATTTAAGTGAAATAAATTTACTGTTCTAAATATTTTTTAGAATCATGTGTTAACTGTTAGTAATTTTTAGTATTCGCAAAGAATGCTGAGGAAATTATTTAAAATCACATTGTCTAACTTGGTGAAAACTGTTAAGTAAATGCTGGGACTAAGAATTAGAAAAATAAAAGATTGTAAATGTATTTGTTACAATCCATGTGAAAAATCAATTTCTAAAACAAAAATAGAAGATTTAAAATAAATGATTTTAAAAATATTTTCATCTTTACTCGTAATTATGTATAAAAATTCTAAATCCTTACAGTAGCTGATCAATAATTTCAAGCAAGTATAGTGACTAATGCTTATATGAAACATGTTTGTTTCAAACAGTTTTGATTCAATAAAGCAGCTGATTCAATAAACCAAAAATGTATTACTATTATTTTTTTATGTAGAATTCTACATACAACTTAAGTTTTTTTTTTTTTTTTTTTTTTTTTTTTTTTTTTTGTGTCAAGCAAGATTAAGCATCATTAGTAGTATTTCTTTCACTAAAAATATTTATTTTTTGAATAGTTAAAGAATTTGATTGTTAAACAGTATGCGAAGGATATTGCAAAATTCAAGTTTAACATGTGCTTTGAAAAATGTATCTGCTGTTGATTGCTAAAAATAGGTAGCAATTAATTTGACATAATTTATTTCTTTTTTCAATGTCATGGAACAACCTATAATTCTCCTAATTTGCACCTTGTTACTCCAATGTTACCACTACCAGTAACAAAGCCTTGAGTGCAGAAGTCCTGTCGACATATGTCTCTCTCCGTCTCACTGGTTTTGTTGCCGCTAAAAACATACTTCACCCTGTCTCTCCCTCTTCTCACTATTTAGAATGGAAAAAATCATTTTCTCAAAACAGGCTAAGGAAAAGAGACTGGTAATGGTTAGTCATATATGCTTGGGTTCATTTAAGCGGCATGTTTGATTCAAATATCTAGCAGTTGTTTAATGTTAAAACTTGACTGTGTTCTGTTTCTGAAGATTTGATTCATTAAAGCAGCTGAGTACATTAACCATGATTCAATTACCTGGTGCTCACTGTTGTCCAATTAATTTTTTCCACTGTTTTTCAATTAATATGTTTACTGTGTAAACACTGTACATTTAAATAATATCTAAGCAGTGAAGAGATTCAGCTAGTGTATGTATTTACTTGCTCTTACAGTTCCCCCAAGTTTAAAAGTGTACTAATTTATTTGAAAAGTGCGAGCATGTATTAAACAAAAATGCAAACTAAAAATGTGAATGATTTTACCTGCTAAAAAGTTCTGAACATATTTTGATCAATATTTCATTTTAGACATAAGCTTACAATTTTAAAAACATAGATATATACTTAGTATGAAATTTAAAAAATTGTACACTTTATTATGATTGATTTGATTAGTGCAAATTATATAGTTTCTTTTCACTCAAATAGTTTTCTGTATGAATAGTATAGTTTGTGGTCAACTCAGTTTAAAAACTGTTTTGGACCATTTTTAGTTAACTATTTTCAGTGAAAATAGAAAAGTTAAAAAGAACCAAAAAGGCATTTGGAAATATTCTTTAAATATTACGGCTGCAGTAGCCAACTTGTATATTCTCATTATTTGGTACTCGCTAAATTGGCCTTTATCTTCTGATACGGCAAACCCTAAACATGCATGAAACTGTGCATGAGAAACAGCTCTCTCTCTCTCTCTCTCTGTCTTGTTGCGTGCAGCGATTTTTGCATGCAAGGTACATTACAGTTTACTATAAGTTTGTTTAATGTTTAATAAATGTTTGTGTTTCATCTGTTATTGTAGTACAAAATAACTTCAAGTTCCACAAGTGGTGACCCAGAAATGATTTGAACTCTCAACCTTCAGACAACTAACTACAAGTTCCACAATATCAATTTTATTTAATATTTGGCAATTTATTATTATGGCAATTTATTTAATATTAATAGTATCATATCTCAACCAAGTGATTATATTCTTGATTGTCATGTTTATACAATGTTTTTGTGAAATAACTGCGTAAATTTTTTTTAAAGCATATCAGTTCCTGAATGATTTTAGTTCTGTCACTGCATATAATTGAAAATATGTCACATAAAAAATCATTCCCATAACCATAATTACCAAAAAAGTGAATTATGTCCTTAATGCTTCTGAGTCTCTCAGATAAGGTTGCCCCTGTCCTATGACTATGTGGGGCTACCAGGAAACATTCTGCAACAATTGTTAATAATCCTCAGCTATAAACTGCACCTTTTGTAATTTTTCAAAATATTGTAGTGTGAGGTTTGCCAATATGCCTCTTTACGCCTCAGTACCAACTACTCTCACATAGTCACAATTTTTTTCCTGTCAGTATCTTTAATCTAAACATTTTCAAAGCTCTATCAATCTTTATCAAAATTTTCCACTAAATGCCGATTTCATAGCATTCATTCATCATATTGGCTGGTAAGAATAGCTAAACAGTAATGACTTTAGAAAGAAGAATTATAATCCCTAATAACCAGATTTATTGTATGAATCCGCAGTTTTTCTTGAATTGAAATTTTTTATCTAAAAATATTCAGTTCTTTAAATGTTATCTGACTTTACATTTTTATATATCAGTTTCGAAAATGTAAAAAATTTTGCTAATCACTTTTTAAAAAATAGTCTTTTTGTTTTGTATTAATATTTAATCAATAAACTTAGTAAAAAGGATTGAAATGTTTTTTTTTTTTTTTTAAAGAATATAAACCAGTTTTTGGGAGCAGCTTTAGTCCAAGTGGATCGATGAAACTCAATGTTTGTTCTGAGTGTAATTATTCAACACTTCATGCAGATTCATTCAAAAAGCATCTACTGGTTCATACGAAAGAGCGCCCTCATGTGTGTGAGGTTTGTAACCACAGATTTAGTCAAAAACAAAACCTCAAGAGACATTTTAAAATACACACCGGGGATCGTCCATTTCATTGTCAAGTGTGTGGTAAGAGGTTCATTACAAAGCATCAAATGCAATCTCACTTCGTAACTCATATGAAACGATCCAATGCTTTATAAGAAATGAAAGGATTTTTCAAGGCTTATTTATTTATTTATTTTTGTAAGAGAAGGAAACAAAAATGAAAGTTTCATTTGAAAAACAAAGCAAATTCTTTGTACTGGAGTAATATATTGCTCTGATTTCTTTGTATTATAATTGAATGAAGCAAAATGTTCTTGAAGTTCAACTATTGCTCTGTAACCTTTGTTTGTTTATTTTTATAACAGAGGTATTTGAAAAGTAAGTACCATTTTGAAAAAAAAAAGTGAAATAATTTGTTTCCAAATAATTTTATTTTTACACAAAAGAGCATACCTTAAACTATTTTTCTACATACTCATATTTTAAGCCTATGTTCAAACACTTGTTGTAGTGGGTTACCAGCTTTCCTATACTTTCTTCATAGAAATTTCCCGCCAGTGATGACAACTACAAAAACGCAATTTCGATCGAAATTTGTCTGAAAGTGTCGTCATCCACTCTCATAAATTTTTCCATTGATGATATCTTTCTTACAAATCATTGTTGACAACAGAAGGCCGGCCACTTCGAGCTTGGTCTTGAACATTATAACCCACTTTTTCACTATCCCATCTCTCATTGGTGTCTTCACTGTAAACATCTTTAACTGACAAAAATTTTCAGCCAATGTCACATTCCTTGTGTTTAAAAATCCAATTACAACACGAATATCTCAGACTTCCGGATCAGTAATTGACTTAAACGTGTTAAATGTTTACAGTGAACTGAAAACACAACTGTTGCAGCGCCAGTACAACGAAAGGGCTCTTACTTTTCAAACACACCTCATACTTTTCCATTATATTTTAAAAGGGTAGTTCATAAAATATATGTACAAGGTGCGACTAGAAAAAAACCGAACTAGCACAGGTGAAACAATAAAACGAATGCAATAAGGCTGAAAGTCGCCTGGCCTGTCACTTGACTCTTGCTCCGCCTACTGCTCGAGTTTCATCTGCCTCCTGCACTCAGTCTGCCCATGGCGTCTGTTCTAAGTAGTTGACGTTTTGTCTGTGCGTCGGAAAAATGTTGAGTGTACAGAAAGAACAGCGTGTTAACATCAAATTTCTTTTCAAACTTGGAAAATCTGCAAGTGAAACGTTTGTAATGTTGAAACAAGTTTACGGCAATGATTGTTTATCGCGAACACAAGTGTTTGAGTGGTTTAAACGATTTAAAGATGGCCGCGAAGACACAAGTCATGACGCTTGCACTGGCAGACCATTGTCAGCAAAACTGATGCAAACATTGAAAAAATCGGTAAACTTGTTCAAGAAGATCGCCGTTTAACAATCAGAGCAATGTCTGAGTTGACAAGAATTGACAAGGAAAGTGTTAGGCAGATTCATGAAAGTTTCAATGCCCCAGCTCACAATGCGTTGTCAGTGAAGAAGTTTTTAGCCAATCACAACATTCCCATCTTAGACCATCCACCCTACTCACCTGATTTGGCCCCCTGTGATTTTTTTCTTTTCCCTAAAGTCAAGTCAGCTTTGAAAGGAACTAGATTTGAGAGTGTTGAAGCAGTAAAAGAAAAAGCGACGGAAGTAATGTATGGACTTACCGAAAATGATCTGCAGCATTGCTATGAACAGTGGAAAATTCGTATGGAGCGGTGTATAGACCGAGGAGGAGAGTACATTGAAGGAGATAACATCAAATTGTAAATAATGGAAAATAAATTTTTTTTATAGCTTCAGTTCGGTTTTTTTCTAGCCACACCTCGTATTGTTTAGAAGTAATGATGAAACTGAGAAATTATGTTAGTAATCATGTGTTTATTTGAGGTCCTCTTTGCATACCAAAACTGATGCGTCGCAAATTTGCTTGCTAAAGTATAATTCATTGCAAAATAGCAGTGGCTAAAATGGGCTGCTCAAAAAATTATTGTCCTGAACATATTTTCTCTGAAAAGTTGAATTCCTTTAACATGTCATTTTCATACTAATCTTATATTTGCTGTATTTAATATTTGTTATATGTTCTAGACTTTTTTTTGCTAATGTCTTTTTTTTTTTTTTGCAAAAGATTAGTTAATTTTACAATATTAATCCTATTTCCAAGAAAGAAAAAAAAAAAACTTATATAAAATAATAGTAAATAAATGGATGAGTAAAAAAAAATCTAGGTAAAATTCCAGGTCTGAGACCTTCCTGAGAACAAAGCATAACAAATACAAACATATCCCATAACAAATAAATGACTTGGATTCCAGCCGTTCTTTTGTTGTGATAGGACAAAAATCTTGACCTTGTTACTTATAGCTAAAACTAGTTACTAATTACTTATTTCATTTTAGGTAAAGCAGAGTATGTTGTAATTTGTTGTTTTCTGGTAAATAAAACATCCAATGGAAAGAAAGAAAATTTAAATAGAAAGGTATTAAATTTCAATTGAGCAACTGTAATGATAACTATCAAGGCATGAAAATGGTTGGAAAGTATCATAGGAATTTTGTATGTTCTAAGATTTTTTTTATATATATATATATATATATCATTAGTGAAGCTTTAATAAAGTATTTTCCAGTTTTCTTGGTTTTTCTTTCTTGAATTAAAATGCCATACAAAATAGACAATTTATTAGATTTAAATGTTATTATGCAATGATAAAAGTAGTTTGTGGTTTTGATTATTTCTTCATCACCAACTCTCTAAGGAAAAGCCAGTAATGTCCTAAATTTCCAGGCAATCTCCCAAACTATTGAAAATATTCTGTCTTTGATTAGAAAAAAAAATGAAAATATCTGGGTTTTATTTTCCTCCTCATACAGTTTTGTATGAAGGAAAACTAAATAAAAATAAGGTAATTGCAATTATTATTTTTGCAAGGGTTAAAATCTCTTTCCTTATTGAAGTTTTGTTTTCACCTGAGTGCATGTTTATTTATATTGTACTTTTCTTTTACATTATTTATTATATTCCATGATGTTGGTAACAATCAGGTATGTCATTTACGGAGGATTAGTAACGCCCCCTCCTCCCCCCCCTTTGTGCCAAGTACTTTGTTCCATCATATAAAAATTTGTTATGATTTGCAGAAAGCCAATTGATCACTTTAATTTAAAAGTGCTAATTTGGCTTGTCTTTCCCACATTGAGCTTAACCCCGAGTAGCACAGTGGTTAGAGCGTTTAGCTTTTTACCAGAAGGACCCGGGTTCGATTCCCGTGGGTTCCAATAACCTCCATATAATTTTGAGTCCCAGTAGTCTAATGGTTAGAGCGTTTGGCTACCAAGCGAGCAGCCTCAGGTTGGAGTCCTTGTTGGAATGATAGCCTTCAAAATTTTTGCTCCGTGTGGTGACCGGAGCAGAATAGTCCTAACGTAATCCATGCGTGTTTTAAGAGGTGACTAAAATGGCACCGTGCTAATGGATGAATGGCATTTAGGTTGTATGATGTCTTAAATGGTCCCCTCGAGGAACTGGGCGAATCCTCATTGTATTTTGCCTTGCACTCGTACAGGGTGGTTGTGCGGGTGTTACCTTTAACCACCTCACAGTTCCCAGCTCCAGTGGAGTTGGAAACTGACTTGAAGGAGAAAACCAGCAACTTTGCTGCTGGAGGAGGTGAGGGTGCGAGTCTGCAACCCACCAACTGAGAGGGGTGAGGGTGCAGGTTTGCACAAAAATGCACCAGGCACAGCCAGGAAAAGGGGAGGCTGGTACGGGAGGCGAAAGCCACTGGGGCCTGCCTTTCCTGAGAAGCTAGGAGAAACCAAACATCTTTGGTCGGAGATTTCAACTCCTCCTGCACAAACTGCTGCATCTTTAAGAGTAAGGACAGGTCAACCACAGTCCTATGCTCCCCAGTTCCCAGCTTCTATGGAGCTGGATACTGACTTGATGGAGAGATCCAGCAACCTTGCTGCTGGAGGAGGTGAGGGTGCAGGTCTGCAACCCACCAACAGGAGGGGTTGAGGGTGCATGCCTGCGATCCTGCTGACTCCGCAGTAGGGGGGCAGGGGGGTACTCATTTATGCATAAAAATGCAACAGTTGCTGGCAGGAGAGGGGAGGCTGTTACAGGCGGCAAAAGACACTGGGCCAGTCATTCCTGAGAAGGTAGGAGAAACCAAACGTCATCGATCGGAGGTTTCAACTCTTTCCCCTGCACAAACTGCTGCATCATAAGGAGTAAGGACAGGTCAACCACAGTCCTATGCTCAAGCTGTGTGTATGTTTAAGATGGTTATTGTGAGAGAATCATCCCCGTTGGAGAGGTTATAGTGCAATGACATTGACCATGTTCAACTTGTCATTCTAAGGAGGGCAGACCTGATTCTCTCTGAGGATCACAGGCCAAAAATACAATAGGCATCTTTGCAAAAGCTATAATGGATCCGTAGTAATCCAATTTGCAGAAATTACCTCTTTAAGGAAGAAACTATTACTCACCTGTGTGATTGTGAAGTGTTTTCTGATACTCTTCATGATATTCATATTAGGTGTTTGCTGAATTTTGTTTCAGCTACTGGTCTGTTTTAAGACTTCTGTTTGGGGACTAGTACAATTAACCTCTGGTTGCAGTGCTTGGTTTGGTTGAGCCCCCCTTTCATTCATTTCATTTCCCACATTACTTGTAAAAATGAATCATATTTACTTCCCATATTCCCTTCTTCTTTGCATGAAGTCTATGCATTACCTTATAGCATGCAAAAAGTGGTTTAGTTCTTCCCATGTCAGGGATCAAGCCTGAGTTGTTGGGGGAGAAAAGCAGATTTTATTGACCCATAAGGTGTGTTATAGTGACTGGATATTTTATAGGTGTAAGTGCAAAAATAATTTTAGAGATGAGTATGTTAGTCTGTGGTTTCATAAAGTAAATATTGTGGATCTTAAATTTTATTGTTGACAAGTAAAATAATGATGAAAGTTGGACTTTTTGCTAGAACAATTCAAATAACATTTTGAGTTTATTATCTTGTTTTACCACTATTATTGTTGTTATTGTTCACTCATCCAGGATAAAATGGTGGCGGAGGTGGTGGTGGTGGTGATCAATATTAAAGAAATAACTTTTATTTATTTATTTATTTATTTATTCAATTATGAGATTACATTAGTTGAAGCTTTCAAAAAAGTTATCAAATCTTACTCTTTTTTTGAAAGAAAATAATATTTTTAAATTTAAAAAAATGCTGCTAATTTTGAAAGTGAACTATTACTTTATTTACACCAGAATTTTTAAATGTGGTTGCTGATATGTATGTACTTTTTTTGAGTGAAATATGTTTTTGTTAAATCATGATGGAATTAATTACTGGACAAAATTTCTTACTGTTTAACATTACACTTGAATTTTAGTACATAATCAAAATCCTTTTAAAAATGCAATGTACTTTTAGTTCAAATTAAAGGTATAATTTTTTTGCATGCAAAAATATTGGTTTAATTAATTTAATAAAGTCATTAAAATTGTAGTTTGGACAATTTAAATTGTTCTGTTATCAATTAATCTTTATTGCTTTTTAAACGAATAAATGAATTCATGCTCTGAAAAGATCCTTTAAAGTTAAAGCATCTACACTTTATAAATTTAATTAACAAAGAACACTTTGAGACATAGTCCTTAGTAGGAAATTGCAATTTAATTTTCAAAAAAAGATTGAATTGAAAAATATCTAAGGAAACAAATAGCTCAAAGTAAGTACTTTGTTTTAAATTTATTAACCTGGTATTTTTGTCATATCCTGAAGTTGTTACACTGTAGGTTTTCAATAGGTTTTCTGTGTATCAAAATACTTAATTTTGGTAATTAATGCTTAAACCTAATTCAATTTTCACATTGATTAACATCAATAGTATTATAAAAAGTAGCATTTCTTTTGGATTAAGCAGATTTGACAGTAAAAAATTACAAAAATTATCTGTCAATTTCTTGGTAGACGCATGATGTACCTTTTTTCCCAATGAAATTTTCATATTTTTTTCTCAAAAATTTGTTTAAACATTTATGTTTTAAGTTTTGAAAAAGTTTCTTAATTTGTATTATTTATCAATTTGGGGTTAAGTAAGTCATACATGTACATTCTTTCAATTTTAATCTCAGAACAATTACTTTTTGTGGTAATTCCTTTTAGTAATAATGTTTCACTTATTTGTATTCTTCCTTTTAGGTTTCCCTCTTCAAATTATAAACCCATGTAAACCTAAGGGCCCAATTGTGTTTAGACTCTGTTCTGTGTGCAACTATTCAACACCCAAGCAATCACATTTGGAAAAACACATGTTAGTTCACAGCAAAGAACGACCATATGTTTGTGGCGTTTGCAACCGTCAGTTCACTCAACAAGAGAATCTCAAAAGGCATTTCAAACTCCACACGGGAGAACGTCCTTTCCGTTGTCGCACTTGCGGAAAAGGTTTCATAACTAAGCAAAACATGGAAATCCATTTTGTAAACCATTGTAAAACCATTCTTTTAACTTAAAAGAATTCTGTTGTTTTTTGTCATTTTGTTTTATGTTTGTATAGTTAAACAAAGAAGGAAACTATATAATTTATCTAAATATATAAAGGTGACGGTGTTTTTTTGTTTCTTTATTTCTTTGTTTGTACCCGATGGCCAGAAGACCCCATAGCACCTACAGCCCTGAAACTTGTCACAAAATTCGAACGTCCCCTGGGGGTGTGCACCTCGAAGCCCGAATTATAAATTTTGAATTAGTTTTTTTCTAATTAACTAATTAAGCTAAATTTCGGCTAATTAGGGGGTAAAAAATCCCCCCACCCCCAAACATTATACATCGTTGGAAAGGGTTTTCCTTCCCAAACAAAATGATGTTTGTTACATTTTTCTCAATTAATTAGAACAGGAGATATAAGCAATTCTAATTGAGTTAATTTTCAAGGCATCTCTTTTGAGAAATTGCTATAACACTAGGTCCATTTTCCAGAAAATTTTTCAATTACTTTCTTTTTAAACATTTTGGAGGAAGTTGCCTTTTTTGCTTATGAATATTTTTACTGTTATTACTTTATTTTAAATTCATTGTGCTTCTGTTAATTGATTTTCTTTTTAATTAGAAAGTCGCTTAGCGAATTTGGCAATGAATTATGGAGTTTTTACATTTGAAAGCTACTACAAATGTAATTTTGATGTAATTTGTTTTTCTTTAATTCAACGGATTTTCTTTAAATTTTTAGCGCAGGCATCGCTGTGCGGGTACTGCTAGTTATACATAAAAAGAAATACTAGTTTTAAACCTGGAATCTTTTCTTTCCCCAAATCACCATTATAGTTGGCATTACCAAACATGATCATGAATATATTCTTATAGCAACATAAGATTCAAAGCACTACAGATAGCTTGTCTGTGAGTAAGTTGAATGTATGATTAATTACTTTTAAATTTTCTTTTCATAGGGAAAACAATGCCTATTTGTGTAAGCCTTTTTAAACAGTGGTTTCTTTTTAGTTTTTGCATTTTCTATTGATGTTTTTTACTTAAGTACAAGAGGAGGAAAAATAGATTTTAATGAGGGGGAGGGATATGCCTCCTTGTGCCCCTTCCCTAGTTAACACCTATGAGTGATCTCATTTATTTGAATTTGAATGGAATTGATTACTAGTACATTACTTAACTTGTTTGCTATTTTCTTGTTTTTGATGCATTATGTCTAACAACTTGTATGGTTTAATTTTACAATTACAGTGTTGGTTATTCCTAGTAAAAATTTTGTGTGTCACTATTCTTTTTTCAGAGAAATCATTGTCTAATTAAACTTTAAGCATATACTTTTATGTAAAAGAAATTACATAACAAAAGATGGTTAACGTCTTTTCCACTATCTTTTTTCGCTCTCTCTCTCTTTTTGCAAAAAAAAAAGTACACATATGTTTTTTTTCTTCTGAAACTGCATTCATAGAATAATTTTCAAACGATATTGCTTTAGATTTTGATTTATGCAAAATTAAAGCTTTTCTGCATGATGTATTATTTTTGAAAATACATAGGTTTTGTTCTTCAAAATACAGTCAAATCTTGTAACTGTGACATCCAGATTTCACGACACTCTGGATGTGTCACTTTTTCAAAGTCTCAAACTTATGGCTTGAAATCTTAATGTTAAGTGGCTCTGGATTTTACAACAGTGTTTTACAATGAAAGTCTGGTTACCACATTACTTTGAGCTGCTTAGACATGATCAAATTTGTCCTTACAGTGGAAATATTTTCAGTAAAGTAATAAAAACATCTGGAAAAGTTTATTGTAAAAATTTCTGACAAGCCATAACAGACCTGTCTATTATAGCCCACACATGCCACCTCAAGAATGGCAGAGTAAATAAGTTCTAAAAGCAATAGACTTTAGCCTTTGAGGTGGGGGACAACAGAAAGGAATGCGAAGCAGATGAATTTTAAAATTAGACTGGAGAAGTAGCAGGAGAAGAGAAAGATTTCACCTTCTGCTGGTCGTTGCGAGATTTACCCATGTGAGAAAGATTGACAAGGAACACACAATCACACATCCTCAAAGAAAGCATTTTCCCTCTTTTTGAAAGGTGAGGATTAGCTATTGCCCCCCCCCCCCCTATTTTTAATCAAAAAATCCACTTTGTATGAAATACAAGTGTTACAGATGTTATTCAAAAACTTAGCAAAGTATTTCAGAATGAAATTTTAAAAAATAAGTGATGTATTAATGTATTTTTTAAAATGATTTTTGTGTTCTTGACCAGTATATCAAAACTACATTCCCTGAATACAGTTAAAAACATCAAATTATTAACTAATTTAATATTTCATGTGTGCAGAAAAAGATATCAATGCATAATCATAACTTGCTTCATGTTTTAATTAATCTTACAGTATGTACACTATTTTGGAATGAGTTCTGATCTATTTTCATATAGTAAATGTTTTAGAACCTTCACTGAAGGAATGTACTTATAACATTTATTTTTTCTATAATCATAATGGTGAATAGTATTTTTGTTTTAATGTTTGTCATAGAAATTATTCTTTTTTAAATTAACAACCACTAAGAATAAAAAAATCTTATGTTCCCAAATCTTTTAATTTTTGAAAAATTTTTTATGGTAAAAGGAACTAACAGATTAGAGTTTTAGAGAAATATTGAAACTGGAAAAGACTTTCTGCCATTATGTAGTGATATGAGACAAAAATATAACATCTTTAAAATTTTGCTTAAATTTTTTGAGCTGTGCTTGGTGCATATTCTCTAGAATTTTTTTATTCTCCTATCCATTTATAACATTATGTTTTATCAGTCCATCTAGTGTGTGTTTTAAAAGTGATTATTTAAAGTTTTATCAGAAAAAGAAATTTGATCATGTTCTTAGAATGCATGTAGTCTCCTTTTGTAATTATATACAATTTTATAACAGTTTTAATTTAAATTATCAATGATGCATATTTGATTAAGTGTTAAGTATTTTTTGTCATCCTTTGTCTCAACCTTATACAAAACACATTCTGTAAAGCTAATATTGTGTTTTGTTCTATTTAGGTACAAATCATGAATTAATAGAAGTTGCAAAAGAAAAGGGCTTTCTTATGATGAATTTTTGTTCTCTTTGTAATTACTCAACTCCATATAAGTCTAATTTGAAGAATCATATGCTGGTACACAGTAAAGAAAAACCTCACATTTGCCCTATATGTCATCGTCGTTTTAGTTTAAAAGGAAACTTGAAGAAGCATATGTCCACGCAATGCCATAAGTTATTATTTTGAATAAAACTGTACAGTTCATATGTTTCTCGAATCCTGAACTGTTAAAAATGAATTAAGATGTCAAGGAAAACTAAGATAATGTTTAATTACAGTTTCAAAGGATCGTCAGCAAAGATCATTGAGCTACAAAGACAACTGAAGTGTTGACATTATGAATCATTTTCACAAGCAAAACATTGAGTAGAGAAACTAAATCTGACTTAAGAACAATTTCCATTTTAACAAACCTTAATTTTAGTATTATCCACATAACAAAATATTCTAATACTCATTTGCAACTACAATAAGCATCCCTCTGGTCTACTTGCACTTAATTTATAATAGAACAAGATAAATTTTATATTTGACCTTAGAAAAGCGATTTTTCTTTTTTCTATCTGCAATAGAAGTAAGCACTTCAGTTGTATTATTGCTCTGCCATTACGCCATGTCATTTCATTCATATTTTATTTGAAGGCTAAATTCTCTAAAATTATTGTAGAACAATTTGCTAAACCATATTTCTTTCAACATCAAGTTTTCGGTACAATTTCTCATTCATCAAAATCAATATTTTCATATTTTACAAATGTTAAACCAATCATAATGGCTTAATTGCTTGATTGGCTGTTACATATCTTTAATTGGTGGTGATTAGCATGTGTGTTTTTACATTTCAAGTATATACTGTAATATTTCAATAGTTTTTAAACTATCAAGTAGTTTTAAACAATAATTTCAGAACTCTAGGCTAGAACAGTTCTTGGAACAAAACAAAGTTTTATGTACTGCATATTCCTGATTCTCCTTTAATTAAATACACAATACCAGGTGTGGCTAGAAAAAAACCGAACTGATGCTATAAAAAAATTTTATTTTCCATTATTTACAATTTGATGTTATCTCCTTCAATGTACTCTCCTCCTCGGTCTATACACCGCTCCATACGAATTTTCCACTGTTCATAGCAATGCTGCAGATCATTTTTGGTAAGTCCATACATTACTTCCGTCGCTTTTTCTTTTACTGCTTCAACACTCTCAAATCTAGTTCCTTTCAAAGCTGACTTGACTTTAGGGAAAAGAAAAAAATCACAGAGGGCCAAATCAGGTGAGTAGGGTGGATGGTCTAAGATGGGAATGTTGTGATTGGCTAAAAACGTCTTCACTGACAATGCATTGTGAGCTAGGGCATTGTCTTGGTGCAGGATCCATGTCTTTTTTTTCCACAAATCGTTCCGTTTTCTCCGTACTCGCTCACGTAGGGTAGTCAGGACGCTAATGTAGTAATGCTGATTCACTGTTTGTCCCTCTGGTACCAATCAATGTGTACAATCTCTTTGACATCAAAAGAAACAATCATCATTGCCTTGAATTTCGATTTTGACATTCATGCTTTTTTTTTGTCGTGGGGAATCAGGAGATTTCCAATGCATCGACTGGCGTTTGGTTTCGGGATCATAAGTAAAAAACCACGATTCATCACAAGTAATAACATTTTGTAAAAAGGTGGGATCTCTTTCAATGTTTTCTAGGATGTCAGAACAAATCATTCTTCGGCGTTCCTTCTGTTCAATTGTGAGACACTTTGGAACCATTTTTGCACACACTTTGTTCATGTTGAAACTTTCATGAAGAATCTGCCTAACACTTTCCTTGTCAATTCCTGTTAACTCATACATTGCTCTGATTGTTAAACGGACATCTTCTTGAACAAGTTTACTGATTTTTTCAATGTTTGCATCAGTTTTTGCTGACAATGGTCTTCCAGTGCGAGCGTCATCACTTGTGTCTTCGTGGCCATCTTTAAATCGTTTAAACCACTCAAACACTTGTGTTCGCGATAAACAATCATCGCCGTAAACTTGTTGCAACATTACAAACGTTTCACTTGCAGATTTTCCAAGTTTGAAAAGAAATTTGATGTTAACACGCTGTTCTTTCTGTACACTCAACATTTTTCCGACGCACAGACAAAACGTCAATTACTTAGAACAGACGCCACAGGCAGACTGAGTGCAGGAGGCAGATGAAACTCGAGCAGTAGGCGGAGCAAGAGTCACGTGACAGGCCAGGTGACTTTCAGCCTTATTGCATTCGTTTTATTGTTTCACCTGTGCTAGTTCGGTTTTTTTTTAGCCGCACCTCGTACATTTTGTGGAAACTATTATGTCCCAACTATAGATTTTAAAGTGTTTAATTGTGTATTAGAGAGAATTTAAACTCTTTAAGAGTGAAATCTTTAATTTATTATTTTCACTTCAAACTCATTAATATGTATTATTATTGTTAGTAACTGTGATTTTAATTTTAATGATTTCTGGATGTTCATGTGGATTGAAGTTGTGAACTCATGACTGTATGGGAAATAATTTTTATTTTATTCCATTGCTGTAAATATTAGAAAACTCTTGGCACATCAAAAGACAATATTGTGGAATTTAATTTCAGTATTGAACAATATATTTTAATCTATAAAATTTTCAATTTATGCAGAATATTGTTTTTCTAGCTTGTATGATCACAATTCATGTCAAGTAGTCATTGACAAAAAAAAATTAAGCATAAAGGATGTAATGTTGCAAAGCATGAAAACGTAGTACATTTAAACCTTTACATTAATTCTTAGATGATGGAAACATGAATGTTTATTGTAAAAGTGGCATTTTCAATCCCTTTTTTTAATAAATTTTTATTCAAATTGTGTGGATTTTTTTTTTTTTTTTCATTTTGTATTTTTATATTGTCAAAAGTATTTTGACTGTTTGGTTGCTGTCAACATGCTTTGATCTATTTGTTATAGTTTTGAAGCACTTTTTTATTGCATTTTATACCCCTCATTTTAGCTATAAATCTTTATTAAAGCAGTTGCATTGGAACAGGAAGTTATACTTTAAAATTTTTGAATATTTTAATCTATGTTAGTATTTGCTTAAAAAAACATTTAAAATATACCTAAAACTTTCAATGATGAAGTAGCAATCAAAATGCTTGTAACTCAACATAGTTAAGTTTTTACATCAAACAAATTAGATATCTCATGCTTTTTATCCAGTTATTTAATAGTTATTTAACAACTGATATATAACCCCCCCCCTCCGGTCTCCTTTGCCCCCCCCCCCCAAAATGCACGTTTTTCAACAGAATTATTTTTAAATTATAACTTGTACCTTAATTTATTTTTCACTATAATTGTCAACAATATTAATATTATAAATACCACCAGCTTCTGAATTTCGTTTTCTTATAATTCAGCCACCTTATGTGTCAGCAGTCGCTACAGCACAAGCATGTAATACCACATGGAACACACTTAAAAACATGTGAAAATTGTCATTGGGACAGTTATAGCCAATGACAAAATATTAATGATACAAAGTTTGTTTTCATGAACAACTTCTTCATTTTTTTAAACGGAAATGTATGTAATGAAAAGTATATTGTATTTATGTATGCTTACCTAACATGTATTAGCTACATATACTTTAACTTCTTTCTTTTGGTGCATAGTTATGAAAATGTTTGAAACTTACTTATACCTTTTGCACTTTTTCCAAACTGATTTTATGTGTTTGTTTTATTATTGTTTTTTCTCTCTCCCTGCCTGTTCTGTTTGCCTCACAAAATGTAGTAGGGAAATGTGGGGCAAAGTGAAATAGCTAAGGCGACTGAGCTGTTTCAAAAAAAAACAAAAAAGAAAAAAAAACTGGAGATTTTGAAAATTTCTGTACGTAAAGAAAGAACATTGTATTTCATAATAAAGCTTGCATTGAAGTAGTATTTTTTATTTTTGGCAATCACTTTGCACCTTCCAAAAAAAAAAAAAAAAGTGGAAAATCTTCACTTTATTTTTCCACGGGGCAAAGTAAAAAATGAAATACGTATTTTCAAATGAAATATTTTTTTTTCTATTCGATAAAACAAAATATTTTGGATGAAATGAATCAGTAAGTAAAAGTTTTAAAGAATAAATGAAAAGTTACTGAAAAAATAAGCATAAAATGAAATAAATTTTTCAATTTTATATATGAAGAAAAATAATGAGGGAGGGAAAGAAGTGAATGAATAAGAAAATAAGTGAATGAATAGATAAATAAGTAAATTACTAAATGAAGCAATGCAAATGAATTAATTAGTAAATTCGTTCGTTATTTAGCAAATGATCGAGTGAGTAAAAAAAATAAACTATTTCACTTTGTCCCACATGTACTTGACTAACTGTACAAAATATTTAAAATACAAAAAGGCTCGATAATAACTAAATAAATATTTCACCCAACATTAGAAGACCTCAATTAATATTTAAAATGTTAGTTACAAGAACTTTATCATTTTATAACAACAAAAATAATTTTTGACTTACATCAAAATATTACAATATGACTATAAATTTTTAAAAATTGTCTGTATTATATGCTTTAATCTTTGGTGGTATTTGATGTTTTGTGATGATCATAGAAAAGTTTATTTGAGCTAAAAAGTACATTATTTTATGATTTACCTACTTTTAATATCAGCTACCATAAAATATATATTTTTATATATGAGTGTAACTTGAAGAGAAAATTTTAATATGTATTTATTTTGTTTATTCATGTAGGTGCCATTCGTCAGTTAATTCGATCCACAAAGGGACAAGACTCCAGTTTGTTCACTTTTTGTTCACTTTGTGATTACTGCACTCCTTACAAGTTTAATTTAAAACAACATATGTTAGTTCATAGCAAAGAAAGACCTTACGTTTGTCACATATGTAATCGCTCTTTTGGCTTAAAAGGGAACTTAAAAAAACATATGATAATCCATGCATTAACTTGAATGTGAACTATTTTTTTCTTCTTTAAAGAGATGTTTTCGAAAAAGAAACTATTTTTATGCTTATCTGTTTCGATATATTATTGATCTTGATTGCATTTTTAATGGTGACAGATTGGTTTACATTTTTATGTATGAATATTAGTATAAACTCATAATGATATTAATTATTAAAGAGTTTTTAAATGTGAAAAGCTGCCTCAGATCTTTAAAGCTTTTTCAAAAGTGAAAGTAATGCAACAGAGTCTACTTGTTTTAGACCTATTTTGAGCTTGAATAAGTGACATTTTTAGATACATTGAATTTCTCCATATGTATAATGGGTTTTGAGTTTTACTTTATATTTTAAGTGTATGTTGGGTTGTATCACCAATAATCAGTGAATTAAATTTCAAGCATATCACATTTGTTGAGATTCTAATGAGTACTTCTCAAGCAGGGAAACTAAATATTTAAAAATTTATGAAACCATTATTAAGTCATTAATGATTTAAAACCAACAAAATAGACCCTAAGATTAAGTTATTAATGTGGCTTCTTATTTACCAAAAAAAAAAGAAAAAACCAGTGGTGCAACAGCCCATGAGGGCCAAGGCCTATGCCGAGCCTCAGTTTTCCTGACCAAGAACTCTGGGGTGCAATGCAGATGTTCTGGCTAGGTGGTCAGCCGAACGCGGAAACCAACGTTGTTTTTTCTTACTTTACTCCAGGGTTTAGTTCCCCAGCACGCTTGGTACTCATTTTATCGACCCACTGAAGGAATGGATGGCTGAGTTGACCGTGCTGGCCTGGGCCTGCATCATGAAAGCGCAAAGCTTTATTACTACACAGCTGGGCTTCGAATTCATATTTAAGACATACAAAATTCAGATTGTAAAGTGAAGAGTGACTGATCGTTTTTAAACCAGGTTTCTATGTGGAAATAAAAGTAACCATATGAGAAGATCAAATTAGCGTAGAAACAAAAAAGGGGTTTATTTTTTCTTTCAAATTTCAAGTTCTTGCTTGTAGAATTCATAAGAAAAAGCTCTACTTTGACCTTAACCTAGAGTTTGTCCAAAGAACTTTCTTTTCTGTTCTAGTTTGTAAAAAAAGGAAACATGTAGATTTATTTTGTTTCAATGAAGGTTTTTCGTGGTTGTGAATAGTTCATAAAATCATGTTCATGAGTGTTCATAAAGTCAGAGGTGCTCATCCTCCCAAGAGCAAAGGCATACCCCCAAATACCACAAAGACCTACCAAGAAGATCCCCCCTCCCCCACCCCATTAAAGAAGAGAGAAACACCTCCCCTAAAAATTTGTACGTTACCCCCCCCCCTCCAGCTCTAGTTGCGTGACCTTGGTAAATTAGAGGTTTGTAAAATCAAACCGCACCTCTGTGTGTATGTCATCTGTGTTCCTTTAATCTTTCAGTATTTTTTTTTAAATCCATTTCTCTTTTTCTTTTAAGTTATAATATTTAAATCAATCAGTCAAAGTCCCAATATGACAGGATAAGAGACAGAAGGTGAGAAATTATTCAATTGATATTTTTTTGTGTGGCAAATATTAATAGCTTATCTGTCTGTTGTTGTTTTGTGATCTAGCTTGTGAAATAAATAAATAAATAAATAAATAAATAAATATATATATATATATATATATATATATATATATATATATATATATGTATATATATATATATATACATTAGAAACATAAACATATACAAACTAACGAAAAATACCAAATCCGAAGCTCAAAGATGCGCAAAAGCAGCAAACGGTTAAGCCACATGAATAGCTTATCTTCTTCTTCTTCTTCTTAATAGCTTATAAAAGAGTTTAAGGTTTAAATAAAGCACAAATATTAATCATAATTTAGCACAAAATATTAAAAGGAAGACTAAAAATTAATTAATAAATGGAGTCAGTACTCGTCAGCAGTGGAAACTCTATCTATGGTTGAAAAACCAAAAATATTTAAAAATAAACTAAGAGAGGAATGTATAAGTTCCGAATATTTACAGAGCATCACAGCACTGGGCTACACGCACCACCTGCTACAATACAAAAAAAAAAAAAAAAAAACTAGCTAATACCTAAAATTAAGCTGGGGTATCGTCTATACCATTAGAAGCCAGATGGCTACAATAGTGGTACTTCACTGGACCCAATGCCAGCACATGCAAAAAAAAAAAAAAAAAAAAACTTGCCTAATTTTCCAAGTAGACAAATCAAATTCAGGTCCACATAAAAAAATGTCCATTCAAGTTGTCGAAAAATAACAAAAACATGTTTATGTTATTGACAACATATCACTTGTTTTTCTAGCAACAATTAAGTGTTTCATTCTTTGCAAAACGAAAACCCTTTCCCTAATTATGAAGCAATGTTTAATGCAAATGCATTTTCCTGATTTCAACTATTTGATTTTTAAATGTTAAAAATATTTTGTTCAGTTTAAATCTTCTATTTTTAAATGATTCTTTTAAGACCTTTACAAACCAAGTTTTTTACAAACTGACTCATCCTTATTCTATGTATTTAATTTTAGTTTTATATTCAAAATTTAAAGGCAGTAATATCCATAGTGGTTTTCTCAGTTGATGTCATAGAAATTTAAAATATCTAACTGTCATAAATGAATATTTTAATATCAGTTCGGTTGTAAAGTAGCAATTTCTAAAATTTCAGAACATATTTTTCTTTATACTTATGAGAGAAAGCAATTTTGTCGAGTAACATTCAAAATTTATTATTAGTTAGCCATGATTATACCACAGAAAACTTTTTTCGAAGTTCATTTCGTTAAGTAACCCATTGCCATGCCATTAAATCATCTAAATTTAATATAGTGTACATATCGCTCATTAGGTAGGAGAGTGGCCACAATACAAAAAAATGAAATTTTACAGGAGAAGTGTTTGAAGTTTAACTCTTCTGGAAATTGTTATAAGAAAAGTAAATTTGCTGTGCTCTCCAGTGATTAATATTAGAACAAAAAATCTGAAATTGTTTCCCAAAGAAAATAACGTCATTTGGAACCATTAAAGCAAAAAAAGAGAATTAAAATTTTCATATTGTGGCACTCTTCTTCGAAAGGAGCAATATGTTGGCTGGTATTTTTTATGTGATAACATTATTTTCTTTGACTTTTTTAGGATTTCTTCAGGGAAAGGAATTTTTGATGGAAAGAAGCCCTATGTTGAATATTTGCTCATTTTGTAATTATTCTACACCATACAAGGGAAACTTAAAGAAACATTTACTTGTACATAGTAAGGAACAGCCTCATGCTTGCAAAATTTGTCACCGGCGTTTCAATCAGCTGGGAAATCTTAAAATGCACTTAAAAATTCATGCAGCAGAGCGTTCATTCAGTTGCCATATTTGTGGTAAAAGTTTCACACAAAAAATACATCTCACGAGGCATTTTATGGTTCACATAAATATTAACGAGTTAAGTCAACTTTAATGCATATTGGACCTTAGGGTGGTTCAAAAATACATGTTAAAAAAAAGGTTCTCCTAGATAACGGGCTACCCTTCAATATTTTTAAACTTGTGGATAGTAATATACTGGAAGAATTTTAGCTTCCTATTTCAACTAAAAGAGGATGCTTGACCCCCTCCCCCAAACTTCATACATATGGGGAGGAGAGTTTAAAAAATCATCGAATTGAGAAAATAATGCTATGTATTATAATATACACTAGTAATATGCGTGTACATTGCGATAAAATAATTATTTACAAAAAATCAGCTGGGGAAATTAAATGTTTTGAAACATGTTGCATTTTCTATGCTACAGCTAATGTTAAATTAAGGGATCATTTAACACCATCTTAAAATTTGAGTAAGAAGCTAAAACGTTTAAAGCATATTACTATTAGTAAGTCTTAAAGACATGCAACAAGTCCACCTTATTGGACTTGTTGCATGTCTAAGCTATGAATTATTACCACAAGAGATATCCTGTTTTGCTCTTATTTTTGTTTGACTATTATTAAACTATGACATTAATTTTACAATGTTTATTATGCTAAGGACATAATAGACATTGGAACATTTGTTAACATTTGTTTTGTACAATGTTTATTATGTGCCACTTATTGTACTGTACATATAAGTAGTGGAATGTTGCTGTATGCATTTTTTTTTTTTTTTTTTTTTTTTTTGTAGACAGTGTGCTATAAGTTCTGTACACAATATTAACAAGCTGTACAAATTACAGTTAATGTAGCAAAAATTGCTTCTACTTGTTTAAATTAATCTCTTTGTGAGACTAATTTAAACAAGTAGAAGCAATTTTTGCTGAAAAAGTAAAATTATTCGATAATCTTGTTGAGAAATGCTGATTGAAGTATTCAGAAGTTCAGATGATACTATAGAAATGTTGAGTAAGCAGTATGATTTCTGTAATATTCGTACATTTTTATTTAATAAAATGCATACATATTTATTAATTGTACATTTAAAAATCAATAAATTTTAATTCAGAAGAGTGAAAGCTGTTTGTAATTAAAAATAATTTTAAAAGCAAAAATTTCATAAAAATTTCCACAAGGAAGCTTTTTGCAGCAAGTATCAAAGGTAAGTAAAAACACACTTCAATAGCCTTTTGTTTAAGAACTAAACTTTCAAGATTTCTATACCTCTTTAAACTAAATAAAAATTTTTATTTAAAATAAATGAAATGGATAATTTTTCTCTATGTTTAACTTTATTATAAAACTTTATATGCATTCTAAAATTCAAATTCAAGAATTTTTTTTTTTAATTCAATTTTATATCATTAAGAGGCAAAATTTTTGTACACTTTTGACTAAGCACATAAATATATTTCTTAAAAGCTCAACTTTCATAGAATTCATTAATTGATGTCAATATTTATTTGTGTTGATCTGTGTTAAATCCAATATTGTTTTTGGCTCTGTCTTTTTAATATATGTCAACGATTTAGATACCAAAGACAAACAATACCATTAGGATACTTCTGACCTGATTTTCGTAACCTGGCTCATGATTAACGCTTTATATGTTTGGTATTTCCATTGATGCTTATGTGAACTAATACCTCATGTGTTCAGAAGTTGATTTGTTTTATGTAAACATCTGTATGAGTCATAGGAGTAAATTCATCACTAACTCTTGCTGTATGGAGATTCTAAAGTTTCATGCTAACTAAAAAGTAGGTAGCTTGTAAAGATAAGGCTAGGCGAAATTTCTCCCATAGAATTTTCCAAAACTGTTAATACTTGTCTCTGCAGATTTTTACCTATTCCAGAGAAGATAGCCAGGCCTGATAGATTACATACATTTGTTTACTCTCTGATTTTATTAGTGTTGCAAAGATTTGCATGGTAAGTGCCAAATATATTTTTCATTAAAAGAATATTGATGAGATGAGTTGGATGAGCACGAGTAGTGTCACCTTGAAGTTCACTGTTGTGTTTTTAGAAGGTGTTATGTATGTAGCTGATCAGGTTTAAATTATCTTATTTCTTGGAAAATCATATTGTAATCGCACTTATGAAAGCAATATTAAAGTGTTCGGTTTGCTAGATATAATTTAAAGACTTGATCACTTTTCCCACAAAGTGAAAATTTAATTGTTTTTTCAATGTATTTTTTTTTTAAATCTACTTTTTAGGCTTCAACATTCTGTTCAAAGACTCATCTAAATCAAGAGGCCAGATATTAATGAACCTGTGCTCCAAGTGTGATTATTCAACTCCATATAAATCTGACTTGGCAAAGCATTACCTGGTTCATAGCAAGCAGCGACCTTATACCTGTGACGTCTGCCACAAATGCTTCAGTCAAAAGAGTAACCTCAACACTCATATGCTTATCCATTCTGGTTCACGCCCTTATCAATGCCTGAGGTGTGGAAAGCGCTTCACTACAAAACAGTCGATGCAAGTTCATTTCATTTCACACAGAGTTTAGTTTTAGTGGCTGTAAAGTAAGATTCCTTGCACCATTTACATTAAGAGTATGTGTTTTGTTGCTGTTGAGCAAAAATTTGTCCTATGTGATAATGTCAGACTTCGTAGTTGTCCTGATTTTCCTGATAAAATATTTTGTCTTGTTGTTTAATATTTTATCGGGATAAATTGCTTATTTTGATAGATTTTTTCACATTCAATCATGCTGATTCTGCACAAAAAATTATTCCTTTTGACAAAAAGGCGATTATAAAATCCCTTTGAAGAGGGAAAGAACGGAAATACATGCTTTGTCGAAAACTGCTTGCCATGTTTGACACTTCGATCCTTTCGCATCCTTAAAGTGTTTCATGTATTTTGGAAGTTTAAAATAATTTTAATATATTCTACAGTAAATCAGCGAATTTTATTTGTTATTTTGTGAATTCATTCACTTTTCTCAAATTTAAGCCACTATCAAATTATTGACAGAAAGTAATTTTTTAAGAAAAAAGTACATTTTAAAGGATTAAGCATTTTTAAATTGTTTTTAATGTAAACTATTATTACAACACATTTTTCACTGTGTTTAAGTTTGATTTTGATGTCTGCTAGTTAGTTTGTACCACAGTAATAAATGATACGAAACTGAATGTTGAGAGTGGGGGGGGGGGGGGACCACTAAATAAAACCAATTCATATGTTTGAAACAAAAATTCATTTTAAAAATAAATGCATGATTTTGTTGCAGTTGCATCTCACATCTTTTAGATTAGTAATATGCTATCAGGGTTCGCGTTTACGCGCTATAGTGGGTTTTTTACGCAAATTCGCGGAAAGGGGACGCAACTTCCGCGAAAATTCGGGTCCTAGGGACCCAGAAAACCCAAAAGAAAAGAAAAAAAAAATTATGGAAAATGCTGAAGATCCATTTAGTAATTGCTTTTAAGCTTCAATAACCAGGAGAATCAACAGAAAGGAATTAAAATGACCCTATCTCTTTATCAGCTATTCAAACACACCCCTATTGTTGACCAGTCAATGGAGTTTTATTAGTGATAAGACTGGAACTTACAGTGACCTCCTGGGCTGAGCTCAGGGAGCAAAATATTGCAGATTCATAAATAGTCCATTGTACTGTAAACTGTACAAGCTCTCCCTCAACTTTTATCTTTCCTGAAAACAGCAATCAAGACTAAAAGTAAGAATGTGGTTTCAATGTAACCTTCAGGATTAATACAAGACAACTGTACAGTAAAAGCATATATCTATTTGGCACTCATGTAACCAGAATTATTTTTTGAAAATCATGCATCCCCAATAACAGGATAGGAGAAAAAAAAAAAGGCGAGCATTTTCCCGATCGCGCTGAACACAAAGTTCTGAAATTCACACATTTTTCTTCTTAAATTGCTTATGAATACTTGAACTTTATACAAAAGCACTTTAAGCTTGTCCTCTTTCTAGTAATTCATCTCTTTCTGATGGGTTTTTTTATTTGGACTTGCAAAAGTCAGGTATTAATCGACCGCGCCATTTTGAAAATAGCACGGAAGCCAAAACAGATATTTTGAAAGAGTCAAAATTAAGTCAAATGTACTGATTTAAGATGAGCAGTTTTCACACTCATGTGAGAGAATGGTTCGGTTTTTGCGATCGCGATTTTTGCGTTGGGTTCATTCGCTTGCGATTTTTTTTCTTCTATTTCTGTGTAATTCCCAATGATACTTGATGATAGTTCACGCTGGATAGGAGGGAGGGGGCTTTTTGGTATTTTCATCTAGAAAAAATTCCAGGAAAATAACGGTAAAGGAAGTGCTTTCTGCTTGATCAATCAGAGGACTTGTTTAGTATTTTATGGTAAAATCCAACTTTAATTTTTTTTAAAGTAAATTTTGAGTGTGATTATCTCATTGTAACTGACCAAATAGTTTCTCACATAACTAAGTCTTGCAAGTGTATTATTTGAAAATAATTTTACAATGATAATCATAAAAAATAAAACCAATTTAATTTATTTCATAACTTTTTTAAATCACTATGTGGATAGTTTTTTTCCCAAGTATTAACCTTTTTATATTATTCATTTAAATGGTAAGATTTTCTGTTTAAAATTTAAGGGACTCATTTTTTCCACCAAAGAACCCAAATCTGTTTCATTAATGGGTCCCTGGGACTCAGGTTACGGATAGTTGAGCGCGAACACTGCTATGGATTGAAACATGTCCATTTTAGATATTTAGCTGACTGCATTGGTATCTTTTCTTATGCTAATACATTTTTTTTATCCTTAAAAAAAGAAAAAAGAAGGGGGAAAAACAATTAAGCTGCATTAAATAATTGATTTTACTGCATTAAATAACTGCATTTAAATAGTGATAATGCAGCACCAGAGTCATACATAGTCAAAAGCTCTTTTCATGTTGAAGGAAGTAAAATTATTAATTCAAAGTAATTAAGTATAAGAAAATACAAGTAATATATTTATTTGGTATTTGTTATAATTTTTCTGATTGCTTATATCAGTCCATATATCATCATTATAAATAGTGGTGCTTTTTAATTGAAGCGTTTTGTCCCTATTTTTCAGTATTATTGTGGTCCGATTTTTTTAAAAACTGACTGCGAAATCTGAAATGCATTCTGATGAGCTTCAATATTTTAGTGCTTTGTTTTGACGTAAGCTAAAGTAGAGTAATCTGATGTGTTTCAGTGTTTTTTAATGTAGTCACATGGAAGGGCAGCTTTGAAAGAACTGTTATTCGATTTTGTTTCCATTGCTGTTTGCAAAAGTGAGCTTTGTGAAAACCGTCCATTTGCTAAATCTTCAGACATATGAAATTTGTGTGCTTTTATCAAGAAGTTTTTTCATGAGGCCCATTTAGCTCAATTTAAAGCTTAGAAGAGAATATGAAATAACATCATGGCTGCTTTCCTGTCATGATTTCCAATATGAAGTATGATAAATTTTACATAGAGATAATGGTACCATGTAATAAAAATCAAAAATAGATTAAATTTTTGAAGCATTTCTATGCTTAGAACGTATCTTCCTCAGTCTCAACATCACCTGTAAGATACACTAAACAACACTTGCAAAAATGTCATCAAGTTAAAAAAAAAAAAAAATGCATCACAGTATTAGTTAATTTTCTTGATAGTAAGTGGCAGAACAAAAAATGATATTTGATTGATAGATTTTTATTCAGAACTTGTTTAGAATCAAACGAACCAACTTTTTTGGAAAAAAAAAAAGTTACACGCATGCATAAAGAAGTGTCCCTATTCTTAATTATTTTTATAATAGAAAATTAATAAACATGCTGTTGAATGAATTAAATATTGTATTTTTTATGTGATATTGTCAAAATTGTACTCAAATCTTCCTTCTTTTGATTTAAAACACTATTGTTTAAATGTCGCTCTTCCAAGAGACCATAATTTTCTCAAAACTAAAAGTTAAGATTTTTTAAAAACATTTGTTCTGTTCTTTTCCATGGGTTTAAATCCAATTTATACAAAACATTTAAAAATTTATCATTCAAAGTTGATCTTGGGTCTGAGGAGAATATAGTTAATATTTGTACTGTGAATTAAAGTTACTTAGTTTATATAATAGTGAATGAAATGATTAAAAATGCATAAAATTACTATAAATCCTTGATTATTCAAAACTCTCCGTCAAACAATATCTAATTTTGTAGCTGCCATTTTTTAAATTGTTTCTACAAATGTGACATCGTTGAAAACACATCAATGTTACAAATTTATGAAAGCTGATACTTCATTTAGAACACATGAAATGGTCAAATGAAGATTTATTGAAAAAAAAATGTTTTGTTTGTAATATTTTTAAAGAGTTCCTTATTATGGTTTATGAAGTGATTTCATTTTGTGAACCATCTATATATATCACTCTAATCTGTGATCTTATCTGCAATTTTAATTTTCAGAAATTTTTGGTTTTACGATATGTCTTCATTGCATTGGATAATCAAGATTTTACTGTATATATTTATGAAAAAGTTATGGCATTTTGAAAATTGTCAGCTGTTTTCTTAAGCAAAGCATACTTGTTTTATTGTAAAAGTAAATTCTGTGTATCAATGTATGTATATTGTTTGTCAACTGTGGTTTATTTCTGCATTTCTTTTTAAAACTAAAAGAAGTTTCTGGTGTGAAGGATTTTGCTTTACTTTTCTATTTTTCACACTCAAGTGTTATTCATAATAATTGTTAGTAAAGTCTAAAAAATCTAAGCTCATACCTTTTAATTAATTTATTTATTTTGTAAATATGAAATTGTTTCTTGGCATTGAGTTAGACATTTCACATTCATCTGTTTAAACTTCATGTTGCAAAAATCTAAATTTATATGAAGGTAAATGTTTCGCTTCAAAATTTTATAAAGTTATACTTCTGTAAACACTATCAATTGTGTATCTTAAAATTGTATAGTTGTAAAAGAAATATTTTAGCAAAATAATTTCTGGCGATATTTGTATCATAATATTATGTTTCTGTTTTAGTAATAAAATTTCTTAGCGCTTTTTGTTCATGTCTTAGTGCTATCATTGAAATTTTCTTTTTCAATTAATGTTTGTAATAACCTTGCAATTCATAATGAAATATCTTGCCTACTTGACAGAGTGGTTAAAACATATCATGAATAGCATTTGTTATTGCATACTTATTTTAGCCATTTGTGCTCAGTTAGGACAGCTCTGATGATGTGAATATTGCAATGACCAGAGAATTATTTAACAAATAATTCGTTGTCAAATTTTGAAATCATCTACAATGTCTAATTCATTTCTAAAAAATTTTGGTTCTATTCCTTTAAAAATATTCTGCACAATTATACCTGCATTTGAACTTTATCTGGTAAACTAGTGTAATTGAGTGGGGATGCAAGTTGTGGCTCAATTTATTTTAACTCAAGTGCCCCCCCCCTCTCTTATTTTTTAAATTTCAGTTGGGGGGAGGCACAAGTTATGGCTAAATATTTTTATTCCCTCCTGACTTCTTGGGTGACTTGAACCTGAAAATGTAGATTACACATAATCCTCAAGGTTTTAAAACTCAGGTTTGAGTAAGTGTGTCCCAGTTTGTCCGTTTTTAGTTTTTTGAGCATGGTGGTTTTGCTGTGATTGTTAAATGATAAAGGATAGCTCAACAACAATTTGGTTAAACACTTATTCAGGCTTGTAACAGTGATAAAAATGCTATGTCAATTGCAGATCTAGAAAGAGAGAGTCATAACCTCTCCCCCTTTAAGTGACCATGCTGTGCTTTGAGGACTTATATTCAAACAATCTTCTTTATGCACCCTATTTATGCCCAACAATGACACTTCCAGAAGTGATGTCCTCCAAAGCCAGAAGTTGGGTCTGGTATTGCTCTGGTAATCATCCTGTCAATAGGCACAAGCCTCAAAAAGTGTCTAAAGCAAAAGATTAGTTTCATGCTCAGGAAGAAGAAAACCTGCTCAGAAAACCATTTTGCTGATATCTTTCTCATTACATAACAGGTTAAGCAAGCTATGATTGTTGATTAAAAAATGTTCATAGCAAATCTATTTTACTTGTATAATAAAACTATAGGTAATAAACTTGTTTTCTCTTTTTAAAATGAACTAATGTAATTTTATTGCATAGGTTTCCGTTTTCATGCTTCTCATCAGAAAAGAAAAATGTTACCTCGAGTACAAATAGCAGCTGAGTCTAATCTAATGTCAGAAGATGATTCCTCAATGTCTGATGCGGGAAGGCAACTGACTTACAAGAAGCAAGTTCACATTTGCTATGTATGTCATAAAAGCTTTGATCGGAAAGGAAATCTGAAAGTTCATCTTCGTATTCACTCGGGTGAAAGACCGTTCAGGTGTTCTGTTTGTGGCAAAGGATACACTACAAAGCAGTCAATGCAAATGCATTCTTTGACTCACAAGAAGTGATATTTTTTTAATGAAGTAAATACTGATTGTAGTGTGGTTTTTGAAGTTATGTGCATTAATGTTCCTATTTTACGACATATTCTGATAAAATTGCTGCTCTAGATAAGTTTTTTTAAAACTAAATGATGCTTTACAGCTTAAATTTAAGAATGTATTATTAAAAAGCATTCTATTACAAATATTGCAGTTGTCCTTTCAGACAAATTTATATAATACAGTAGAATCTTGTTAACACAAAAGTGCTTAACCTGGAAATACTCTTTTAGTTTATTCACATGAATTAACAATCACTTGATAATTTATCAGATAAGAGGAAATCTAGTAAATATGAAATAATTATCCTGGCTCTGTAGATTTTGTGTTAACGAGGTTTGACTTTATGTTTATTGAAAATGTTTTCATATTAATTCATTTTTAATTTATTATATTTTATTAATTTATATTATTCTGTTAGTTTTTTTTTTTTTTTTTTTTTGTCGTGGTTTTCCTCCGATAGGTGACTATTGAAAAATTGTATTGAAATTCATTCATATTTATTTTTTGTACACTACAGGAAAACTGTTGTAATTATCAAACATTGAATTTTTGAAGCTCTTTCTTCAGACAGTTTCGTAGCTTGATTTTAGTTTCATCATCCTAAACTGGAAAGCTAAAAAGCTATATTTAATCAATATATAAATTGCATAAACTTAGCTGCTGTTCAAACGTGGGCTTAGAGAAAAAAAAAGACTATACAATCACACCCATAACACATACAAATCATTATGTTTTAAGCACAACCTTTTTTTAGAAAGAAAGTTGAGGCTTTTTATGATGCATAATGGTTCCAATATATATAAATTAAAAGCCAAACTTTAAAATTAAAGGAATAATGAGCAACTGAAAGTTTTTTTTAATATTAAATTTGCTTGTTTTTTTTTTTTTTTTTTTTTTTCCTTCTAAATTGAATATGTCAAACATTCTGAATGTTGAAAACTGTAAACATCTTTTCTTTCCCTGCCATCTCCAATTTCATCATTAAAAAGTTCCTTTATGAAACTGATCACTATTATGGTCTTGTTTGGTACTGTTTTTGTGTATTTCTTTCCTTGCATGTTCTTCATATGTTAAAATGTATTTTCATGCCATAAAAAAATCCTACCTATATCTATGATGAAGAGTTTTTATAATTATTCCACTGTAATAATAAATTAAATACTTGGATTTTATGCTAAATAAAGCATTTTGTTTTGTCTCATGTCACACATATGCTCAAAAAGGAATAAAACTTGAAGATTCTCTCTCATGAAAATAAATAATGAGTCGCAATCAAAAGATAGTACAATTTTACTAGATTCAGGGGTGATTGTGTTCCGGTATTTTACCGGATTTCCGGTATTTACCTCTTGATTTCCGGTATCGTCATCTTTGAAAATCCCGAAACCATCCTATATTTTCAGAAAAACCCACTTTTGTAAAATTTAGGTCGATGTTTAATGAAACGCCGAAAGTCCAAATTGAAGACGTTTCGTTTGGTATAAAGCGTAAGCTACCGTCATGTTTTGCAATCTCTATGGTAATTATTGAAGAACAGCTGGGGTGAGAGATGGAATAAAGGCTAGATAAGAAGAGAAAGGAGCGTTACTTGATATTTTCCCCCTTAATATTTTCTTTTCAAGATGTCTAATATCGTTTCTCTGTTGCATATCTTAATATGCAGATGATGTAACTAGGGTTGCCCATTCCCCCGACTGCGATGGCACCCCTCAATTTTACCCAGCCCCCTTTTCCCTCAAGAATTGCCACCCACTAATAAAAAGACTTAAATTCTTCTAAATTAATTTCTCCAAAAGTTTCTGTGGTATAATCTGCTTCATGACCCCACCCCTCCCCTCCCGACACAAACACATGAAAATCTTTGCTATAGCTATATTATTAGAATAAATTGCTAAAATATATATTCACCAAGATGTCTTATGGCTTTTCTCTGTTGTAGATGCTTATGTAATAGGCTTTACAGTCCCCCCCCCCCATTAAATGTTGAATTTAACAACTTATATATATTGAAAATATCGATATTTGGAGAGCGATATATCGTGGCATTAAAATTCGGATATCGCCTAGCTCTATTGTGCAGTGATCATAATACATTCTGCCCCTTTTGCCCCAAACTTATTTAATTCTGAAATATTTATGCACTTTTAGAAAATGAATGTCATAAATGGTTAAGGATTCAGATACAATGGAGGAAAATAAAACATTCTTTGAAAAATTTTTAGAAATGAGAAAAATTAAAAGAATTTAATTCTCTCCATGCACATGGACATATTAAGTCCAATTAAAACTTCGAGTTTTAGCCCCAACAAATAATTATGTATATAAATAATGTGTGCATACACGTAATGTGTATATGTATACCCATCAAAACACTTTTTCTTCTTGGAAAAAAGTTCAGGTATTTTTTCATGGAGTCACAATCACCCCTGTAGATTTTGTATTGTTGGTTAGGAATAGTATCCACGTTTGTCTGTCTGCTCCTTGAGTTCTGTAAAATGCAGAATTGTAGTGTGGCAGATTGTGTAAAATGAAACAAAATGGTCTGACATTGATAATAAATAAATATTATCTACTATTTTCAAATATGCTTGCTTTTTATAAGCTCCCTGGTTTATGATTTGAGCTTAAAATTTTTATAATCATCTGAGTCTCAGAGATCTCAATTTCAATTTAATTTTAAGTCCTTTCTTGTATATTCAAGAAGAATGTAAATGCAAAACTGTTTTAGAGGCCATTCATTAATTACGTCAGGATCCCGATGGGGGGGGGGGGGGGGGTCAAACTCATCCTTATGTAATATTTTTCAAGTCAATATTTTATATTAGAAATCATGCGGGAAAGTGATTTGGCAAGGAACAGATTTCATTTACGTCTGGAAGGTAAAAAACATATTAGGATGAGCTGTTTTTTAATTGTTTCACAAAGAATGAATAGTGAAAAATTTTCATAAAAGAATCACACTATGTATAGCATGTTTATTTTGAATTAGTATTGCATCATATACAACAAAATGTTGAAAAAACATTCAGGCTAGATTCCAACTTTTTAGTAAATATTTCTTTACCCAAAAAGGTTTTTGAAAATAATTTAATAATAGTGAACTTGATAGCAATTCCGGTGATGTAAGATTCATATACAATTAGTGATGTAAAATACCTGGGTATTTATTTTTAGGGGTAAATATCCAAAATGGGTATTTACCTGGGTATTTATTTCAAAAATTTATATTCAACTAAAAAACTTTTCAGTATGTATTCCACTATGTATAACCTACCATATACAAAACAATAAGTTTTTGCCCAAAAATTATATTTTTATCACATATTTAAAGAATTATTGTGTGAAACAACTTAGCAATCTAATATGATAATCACATTAAATGTGTTGGATATGTCTATTCAATGTTGATAGCCAAATTTCAGATATAAAAAGCCATTGTATAAAAAGTAAAAAGCTTAACTGGTTATAAAAAAAAGCAAACATCAATTTTTTAAGGTCCTAGTCTTTTATAACCTAGTAATATGTCCCTGCGTGACATCAAAATATAACGAAATGTCAATAAAAATAGTTTGAAATAAATTTTCATCATGAAGTACTGGGGAGCAAATGCAAATGAGCAAGGCAACAGAAAACAATATTTTGATTGTGTGTGTTTTTTTTTTTTGCTTACTAATATGAAAACTTTTTCTATATTTGCCACGTTATCACTTAAACAGCAATCAAATAAATAACATCACAGTGTCTTAATAATTTCTCAGTTTATTCTTCCAAACATCCCTCATGCTTCCTTTTTTTTTTTTTTTCATTTTGGATATGACTAACCTAGATTGTGATTTTGAAATCCTAAAGTTCATCATTGAATTGCTTATACTTCTCTAATTATGACATTGAAAAGAAAGATTCTTTGGTTCACGATATGTTTTTTTCATATTTTTCATCAAGTCTTTCAATAAAATATTATGAACTGTGTAATTCATATGTATGTATTAGTTTTACCAATTATTTTATATTAAGATTTTTAAAAAAAATCCATTCACTTTTTGCATTTTTTTTTTGTAAAATACCCAGTTTTTGGGTATTTACCCAGGCCTTGGGTAAATACCCGGGTAAATACGCAAAAAATATTTACCTACCCGCTGGGTATTTACCCAATCCACATCACTATATACAATGGACAGAGAACTGTATTGAGATGTTTGTTTATGTTATGTATGGCCTATTTAATCAGGCTATGTTTAACAGTACTTAAAGTACTCAGAAAACGCGGACCAACCACAACATCAGTGAGAGCAATAAAATAATATAACTTATTTGTTTAAAAATAAAAATCAATGATTTACGTCAAACTAGGAGTTTTAGAGTAACTGATCCTTTCCTAACATCATTTTATTACTTTGAAAAACGAAATGAAATCTTACATAAGAATCAGGGGAGGGATTTGAAAAATCTTACGTACCATTACATGGGGGCAATGCCACAATCATCCTTACATAATTAATGAATGGCCCCTTAAGCAATTTTTTCTTCTGTAATTTCAAACTATATAGTACATCATTTGGCTAGATGTTCATCAAGTTATTTTCATCAAAACAATTTTCATCTATTTGTTTGTTGTGTTCTTGTAGTCATGACTTTAAATTGTGTTTATTTTAACTATCTTTAAAAATGGCTATCATCCTTTCCAGACATTCGTCGTCACTTCAAGGAAGCTTTCCAAGAACGAAGTACTTACGTGATCAACATATGCCCAATGTGCAATTATTCCACACCTTACAAAAGCAATTTGAAAAAGCATATGTTGGTACACAGCCGATTTCGACCTCACGTGTGTGACATCTGCTCAAAAAGTTTCAGTCAGAAAGAAAATCTGAAACAGCACATGAAAGTTCACACCGGAGAACGGCCATTCTGTTGTCATGATTGTGGAAAGCGCTTTAACACCAAACATGCTATGAAAGTTCATTGTCTAACCCATTTAAAGTAGTTAATCACTATTGAAGTATTTGTCTTTTATGTAGCAGTTTACAAAAATCTAGTCTTGTTTGGTGTTGGAGACTTTGTCCATTTCCTTTTTTTTTTCATATCTACAGCTAATACAGCAAGTCATGGTAAAACTGCTAGTTTAAAATATGCAAAAAATGATAAATTTTATAGCTTCTTCTTTTCCGAATTAAGACTTTGGTATCGCTAAACATGCTGTATAATTCTAATTGTCTTCATTACATGTGGCATCTTAAAATGATTTTTACATATTGTCGGCATCTTGCTAAACTAACAAACGTGAAAAATCATATTTTTCAAAGTTGATGGTTGATTAATAATTTTACGAATAACTAAAATTTAAATGATAACTTCCTAGTTTTGCACTTAAAGTTATGTGAAAAATTAAAAATAACTTCTTGCATCAGGTGGAAAATAATTAAATTCAATGTTTTGGCTCTCCTGAAAAGTGCCAATTTTCACTTTCGTTAGTTTAGCATTGTGCCGACGACATGATAATTGTTGTGGAGTTATATACAAATATAAAAGTGATGTTAAGTAACAGCTGTTTCTCTGACAAACCATTTCAAATACTGACATCTCAATTGAAGTAGTAAGTTTTGCTAATTTGCAGATAAGCCTGGGATTTCAAAAGCTTACAAAAAAAAAGAGCTTAAAAAGAAACAATGTCTTCTGGTATTGCCTTCTGATGCATAAAATATAGCTCATCAATAACTTCCATTTTAAGTATTTTTTACAGCTGAATCATGCACTATCTAATTTGTCTTTGCTGGTGACTATACATGTTAAGCATTTTGCACTTGGAAACAAAATCTAAAAGTCCCCTTAGTAATCTAGCAGCCCTCATTTGCACCCTCTATAATAAGGTAATATCTGTCTTAAGATAAGATCAGAACTGTAGCATACTCCAAGTGAGGCCTTACCAAAATACTGGTCAATGCTAGATGAACTTCCTTATAACTATTCATTGCTGTTTAAATCATCAATATTGGTAAAATGGGGAGAGGGGGGGGGGACTGAATCTATAATTGTTGTGCAGGTTTTAGTTTATAAGCAAATATGAGTCAGACTTTGTTTTTTTTTTTTTTTTTTTTGTTGATGCTTGAATGTTTTGGTTTTTGTATTTTTAAATCTTAAAAAAATATATAATAAGCAGATTTTTCATTAATTTTCTATGTTGTTTTCATTTTTTAATTTTGTGAAAACAAATTTTGTTAGTATTTTTCAAACTATCAAGTTCATTAAAATAAATTTGATATTTTCTTTTCTTCTTTTTTTTGTGTTTGTTAAGCACTTTTGTTATGGTTGGCCTGATTGTCACGAAGTAATCTAAAGTCTGCTTTTGCTTATATTTCAGCAACTAGATCACTTAGAGACTTCTGGATTTCACTAAATGATTTGCTTAATCTTAAGGTACAACTTAACGCTGAAAAATTAAAATTCTGAAATAAAATTAATATTTCGGTTAGAATAGAAAATAGCAAGTTTCATACAATTTTCCCATTTTAAATATATGTTTAAATATAAACGCCATTGTTACAAATTTTGTTGCCTTGCAAATATAATGCTAATAGTAATCATAATGAAAAATTTTGAATCAAGGCTTCTCTGGAGCAAGAAAGAAATTTATTCACTGATATTGCTTTCTTAGGGTTTTTACCCTCATCTATGCCAATAATCGATAACAGGGCTAAATAAAGAGACATACTAGGATCTTTATCATAAGTAACTTGCTTATATCTCAGCAACTAGACCACTTAGAGACTTCAGAATTTCACTAAATGATTTGTTCAGTCTTAAGGTACAACTTAACGCTAAAAAAATGAAAATCTAAAATAAAATTTTGTTTGAAAACAAAAAACTTTAAAATAACAGAATTATAAAAAATAAAAAAAAAAAAAATACTAAGCACTTATCATATTGCACTCAAATAACTTTTCTGGGTCAGAAAGGACAATTTAAGTATTCCTGTAGTTTTCATTATGTTATGGTCATTATAAATAGTGTAACAGCTTAGAAGTTTTAATTGCTCTTCATAGTTGTATAGTCAATGTAAAATTTAGTAATCTACACTCTACTGAATGACTGTTGTGTGTGATCCAAATTTGAAGGAATAATGTGAATAAAAAGAAGTCATAATAGAAAAGAACAATTTTGTTCTATTGACATATTTTTCTGGGTTAAATTTAAAATGATGCTGCATTGTTGGATAATTTTTTTAAAAGAAATTATCATTTATTTCAGTTATTCCTCATCATTTAATAGGAACTCTAAAAAGAAAAACTGTGATTAGTATGTGCTCTATGTGCCATTATTCAACACCTTATAAAAGTACTATCGCAAACAGGCTTGTGGAGTCAGAGTCGGAAAGTCGGAGTCAGACTGAGTTTGGGGTAAAGAAATTGGAGTCGTTCGAAAATATGCTGACTTCAACTGTGGGTTTCTTTTTTTTCTTTAATTTTCACTGACTCTGCTTGCATTTTTTAAAAAATGGACTACCAATTAATTTGATTACATGTATAACGGCTTACTAATAGGAAAATCATTGTCATTGGGGCAAGCAGCTGACTTGGTTGTTTATCAAACTTTCTTTTTTTTTACCTACCTATACCGTCTCCTAGTTTGCTTACTTTATAACTTTAATTAACTGACAGCAACTGTCAGCAAACAGTTTTGTTACCTATTATTTTCAAAGTTATCACTTTCAAATAAAAATAATAGCATATTTTTTACCTTAATCTCAGTTATAAAATAGTAAAAAGAATGTATGTATCGCTTGAACAAGTTGGGAAACTTCTGAGGGAACTATGTGAAATAAGTGTTGGCACGAAAGCTCAAATCCAAAATATCCAATAATATATAAATGTTTTTTAAAATCTAAAGACTTTATCTAACATAGCTTGGGTATCACTAAAGAGTAAAAAATAAAATCAGTATATGATTTATTGGTTACAACACTCTATAATTGTAGTTAATCCTAAATTTTTTATATTAAGGTTAATTCTAGAGCTGTCAATAAAATTAAAATTAAAAATTGGGCCAGTCAGAATCGGATGTTTCAAAATCCTGGAGTCGGAGTTGGGCTATTTTTTTCCTTCTGACTCTGCAGCCTTGATCGCAAATATAGTAATACCTTATGAAAGTATAAAAGCAAATATTGGCCTCACATTTGAAATTTGTAGTAAGAATTTTAGCCAAAAGGAAAATCTCAAAAGTCATTTTGAGACTCAGTTGTAGGGGGGGAATTATGTGTTTTATGTATCAATTTCTGGACTTGTTTCACCTAAATTTTGTTCAAATCTTATGAAATGTTTCCTTTGCATGCCCGTTTTTATTAGTGCTATGCATCCACAGCAGTCAACTATAAGGATGTCTAGTTGACCACATGTTTTAATACTAACCAAAAAGGTTTTCAAAATCCCTTGATCTTACGTTACCACTTGTAACTATTCTGCATTGATGTGGAGTAAGGGGATGAAGAATTTCTTCGCTGTTTTTGAAATTTAGTTAGCTGTGGGATGAAGCAATAATAAAACTATGTATTAAAAAGTCATTGCGTCCAGTGCTGTAGTTGGGGGAAAATTTTTTTTTGTTGTTTACCCACTTTGGAATATGGAGAGTCTCTCCGAAAGAAAAGGTAGTTTGAAAGCGATTTACATAGCAATTGCAATAAAAAATCAAACATGCACTCCACCCCCTCCCCCCTCCCCCAAACTGCAGCATTGATTGTATATAACAAAGAAAATATTATACATGTCCTCAACTTTTTTCAAAAATTTACCAAACATTAGGCAAATGTGATGGCTGTTACTTTGTTGAACAACATAATGATTAAATTAGCATCCATAATTTGAACTGACGTGCATACAAATTTCATAAAATAAGAAAAAAACTAGTTTTGTATGCATACAATATATTAATTATGGGACGCAAACAATTTGTATCTCCTGATAGCCCAGTCAATGAAGGTAAAAAAATAAGGTTTGTCGCAACTAATTTAGGGAAAGCTGAATTTTTGCAGGATGTTAGCAAATAAAGTATACACTAAAAAAATACAAAGTCCCGACCCCTACCCCTCTTGCTTTCTCCCCCACCCCCTGCCAAACATTGCAAGAGCAGTACTATGATTATACGTTTTTCGTGTAGCAACTAATTAGGGGAAAGCTGAATTTTGGCAGGATGTTAGTACTTAAAGTATACACTAAAAAGCCACAAAGTCCAGACCCCACCCCTCTTGCTTTAACCCCACCCCCTCCGAAACATTGCAATATCAGTACTATGATTATACGCTTTTTGTGTCGCAACTAATTAGGGAAAAGCTGAATTTTGGCAGGACGTTAGTAAATAAAGAAAATACTAAAAAAACACAAAGTCCCGACCCCTACCTTTCTTGCTCCCTCCCCCCCACTCTCTCCAAAACACTTAGACCATCAAGAGCAGTACTATGATTATTCGCTTTTCTTTTCGCAGCTAATTAAGAGAAAGCTGGATTTTTTCACGGTGTTAGTACATAAAGTGTCCACTAAAACCTACACAGTCCCGACCCCAACCCCTCTTGCTGCTCCCCCCCTCTCCATCCGAAACATTGAACACTGATCAGTTCAGTACTATGATTATACGAGTACAGCTTGAAAATTTATGATGTTACCAGGGTGTTCCTTTTTTTTATTTCACTCCTAACAATATTATAAACCAATGGTGCCGAACCTAAGGCGCAGTTGCCGTATCCAGCCCGCGAAGCTGATCCGTGTTGCCCGTTGTTTTGTGAAATGTTACAACTCGAAAAGCACGATTAATGACGATGTTACAAATTGTTAGCCAAATATTTAGAAATTGGTTTCTGAAAACATTGTTGGGGACCAATATTATACACAAATTATAAAACATACACTTTTTATGTAGATAGCTCAGTTTCACCATTTTACCAACTTAATCATATGCAGAAATCTCACAACAAAAACCAAAAAGTAACTTCAACAAATTGATAGCTTTTTATCATTACGTGTGGGAAAGAAATGTTTGAACAAAATTTATAGATAATAATATGATAATAGTCATTTTTTTGAACTGGATCAACAATGTAATAAGGGGCCATCTTTTAATATTTCGTTGGTTTGGTCCGAAATATTGTTACAGTGCATTCCACTATAGTGTCCACACATAGACGTGCAATCAAACCTAGCTTTACGACAGATGCAGTTTGAAACATATAATCTTTTCAAATGCAAGATACTAATTGGAAAAGTCCACTTGAAGCAGAGGTAATCTTCATAAACTTAGGAATCAGTCTGTTGCATGAAGTATAATGCCAACCCCACTCTTCTGGGGGAAGTTTAAAACTTAACCGAGTTTGAATCTGGTGTTGACCCTAAAAACTCTGGTGGAAACCTTAAAAAGATGTTGACGAGTGATGTCTGAAGTTGGGGGAAGTTTTGATAAATCAAAAGTGGACTTTAGGGACATTTTTATGATTACTTGCTTTTCACAAATATTAATTCAAACTTAGTTACGTTTTAAACTTCCAGCAGAAGAATGGGTTTGGAAATATATTTCAAGCAACAGACTGATTCCTAAGATCATGACAATAACCTCTCTGCTCCAAGTGAAATTCTCCTACTAATATCTTGCAACTGTAAAAACATTGTGTTACAAACTGTAGCTGTCGTAAAACTGGGTTCGATTGTACGTCTATGTGTGGACACTGTAGTGGAATGCATTGTAACAATATTTCAGACCAAGCCAACAAACTGTTAAATGACCCCTTATAAAAGAAAAATTGTAGTTATAATAAATTGATGCATTTTTTTTTTTTTTTTTAATGCAACCTGTTTTTCAGAAACCAGTTGCTACATAGTCCTCGAGTTGTAACATTTCGCAAAACAACGGTTCACACTCATCAGTTTCATGGGCCGGATGTGACCCGTGGGAAGTAGGTTGGGCACCAGTGGTTTATAATATTTTAAGAAGTAAAATAGAAAAAGGAATACTCCGGTATCATCATTAGTTTTCGGGAAAAGTAAAAATTTGATGCTGTTATTCCGCTCATTTGAATGAGTCTCAGCTTCTGCAAAAGCTTGCATCGCTAAAAAATAATAGATTCATCCATTTCCAGCTGTAAAACGGATGTTTGTCTTTCCATACAATCCGTGGTCAGACAGTAGGGACTTGGTGTTTTTTTAGTGTATACTTAGTATATCAACATCTTGAAAAAAAAAAACAAAAACAGCTTTCCCCTATTTAGTTGAGACGCGAAAAGCGTATAATCATAGTACTGCTCTTGCAATGTTTCTGGGGGGGGGGGGAGAAGGGGGTGCGGATCGGGACTTTGTCTTATTTTAGTGTATACTTTTTATACTAACATCTTGAAAAACATCCGCTTTCCCCAAATTAGTTGCGACACGGAAAGCGCATAATCATAGTACTGCTCTTGCAGTGTTTCGGAGGGGGTGGGGAGGAAAGCAAGAGGGGTGGAGATCCGAACTTTGTACTTTTTAAGGAATACATTATGTGCTAACATCCTGCCGAAATTCAGCTTTCCCCTAATTAGTTACGACACGAAAAGCGTATAATCATAGTACTGCTCTTGCAATGTTTCGGAGGGGGTTGGGGAGAAAGCAAGAGGGGTGGGGGTCGGGACTTTGTATTTTTTTAGTGCATACTTTATGTACTAACAACCCACAAAAATTTAGCTTTCCCTAAATTAGTTGCGACACGAAACCTTTATTGAATGGGCTATGATAAAATTGACAAGTTTTACTGCAACTTCAATTTCAGTTCACTGCAGATCCCATCTTTTGGCACACAAATAGTTTTTCGTATAAATTATGACTAGTTTTTATTGTAAAGTAAGAAATTCTTTAATGTACAGATATCATGCCCTAGCAAAGCAAATATTAACGTTCAAAATTTCCTAGTTTATTCTTTGATGTTTGAAATGCTGTATCTTATTCATCAAATTTTATTTTATTGATTATAGTTTCTTTTCAGTTTTATGGTGACTGCAGAAACTTTCAGAACAAAAATAGTCGTAATAGATAAGTGTAAAATATTGTTAATATTTCAGTGTATACTCAGATATTACACAGTAGATAAGAATGTTTGCCAAATATCTCACAAACCTTTTCATTAATAACTAATGGTATGTTTATGCTGCATTTATTTAAATTTGGTATTCTATGCTATATTTGATGTAAAATCGCTAATTGTGTGTTTAAAAAAATTGTTAATGACAGCAATTGAGAGAGATCTGAAGTATTTTAAAGAACTAGTAATAACTAACATATTCTCACTCAACTTCTTGTTAACCTCTTACTTACCAAGGAAAACGTTCAAGATTCATTTCTCAGTGCCGTTCTTTTTTTTTTACATAGGCGCATATAGTTATTGATACGTTAGAGGAAAAATAAGTGCAAGTTTTGTTGTCCAAAACTCTTTACTTTCACAAAATAAAGAATAAGAAAAAAAATTAAAATACAAAATATTGTGTTCTAAAGCTTTCGGAATAATTTTACTGGTAGCAGCGCAATGCAAAGGATGGTATTTTGGAACTGCATATGTATATACACCTGGAACAGTTAGCACATCGGCCGAGCCAGGCATATGTATACCTCTGTGGTAGTTAAGGGGCTAAACTGTTGTCCATTTCATTTTTGCATCATTTTCATTTTGTATTGAATGTATTTGTGTATATGATTATAGTGTATGACTTGTCCATGTTAAATAATAAAAATGGACTATCTCCTAACTGTTTTGTTTTTATGGCTGACTCTTAACTATGGAGTAATTCTTAGTGAGTAAAACGAATAACCAATGCTGAACTTCTAGAGAATGATAAATGATGTGTACTGTTTCAGAAGTTACAGTATGAAAAATATACAGTAGATTTTTAGTATGTAATCTTAAGTCTTTTTTCTTAAATATCCAGTAAGATTTGCTTTAATTACTTTAGTAAATTACAAACAAAGAATTAAAATTATAACAACAATATTAATAATAACATTAATGCATGCTATTCTCTTTGTTATTACATTAACCATTAACTATTCATTTAGCACAATAACTTGCTTCTTTTGCTACATAATTAAAATTGCACTGAAATTTAATCACCCAAACTTTCATGGTTTAATCAAAATAGTTTTTTTCTCTGTTTATTAATACATTCATTTATGTAGTAATTATAAAATTTTCTTCTTCCTCTCCTGTTTCTTTATTCACTCATTTATTTTTATAGCTCTCACCTGTTTGTGTTATTCAACATCTCATTTTGTCTTGTGAATATGTTATGAGTCCTCTAAATCATAAGTCTGACAGTTTTTCTTTTTTCTGAGATGTTTTATTCTTTTCGAACACATACAACTACTCTGGGGAGCTCCGATGGAACAGCTCCTTTCTGGAACTTGTTTGTCTAAAAAACAAACAAGCCAGTTTTTAGATGGCAATTTTACTAATTTTTTCTAATCCACCTTTACCTACAAAAAAAAAAAAAAAAAATCATCGATTTTCTCCAATAAGTATATGAAAATAACTTAATAATAACCTTTGCAACCAACAACTACATTAAATTTTGCTAAGGAAACTATATTTAGCTGCATTTTCCTTCCTGTATTACATTATTGTACAAAACTTACTATCTGTTAAAAGGCAATTAATGCATTTATTATTTTCTGGCAAATATGTTTTTTAAACTATGCCAAGCAATAAATAAAAATATTGCATTGATATTGCATGCATTTTTCTCTTTTGAAAGCTTGGTAATAAAGAGGGAAAAAATGGATTATATATATATATATATATATATATATATATATATATATATATATATATACAGTCGACGCTCATTATAACGACCACACATTATAAAGACCGTCCCACTATAACGATCAGTGGCAAAAGTCCCAACTTTGTTCCTATGAACACTACGTTAATTTGCCTTCGTTATAACGACCATTCTGTATCGTCTAATCCAATACAACGACTGAATTCAGCGGACGCTATTTCGGGTGTTCTTCCCAATAAAACAAATTTGTAGCTTGAAATGGCCTTGATTATTGTTTACGGACATCTGCCTGAAGTTTTCAATGTCAAATCCAACTTTGAGAGGGGGTGCGCGTAGATTACCATTTACCGCAGCTAGCACAAAAAAAAAAAAAAAAAATATTAATAATAATAATAATAATGGGAGGAAAAATCGAGAAATTTCCAGGTTCCTAATAAAAGGGAGTTGACAGATGTGTTGGTAGTTTGGTGTTTGAATCTAGCGGTTTTTAAGATTTGTGGTTCTCGAGGGACTTTCAAATGTTTCTTTGAAAAGCAAAAAAAAAAAATATTTATCACCTATGTCTGAAACGGAAAATAATGTTTTGCAAAAATCACGTCTGCTAAAAAGGCAACCATCTGTTTCTGGTTTTATCTTCAGAAAATGTAGTGGTAGCAGTAGTAGTAGCAGATTTGTAAGTGTGTAACACTTTCCTCCCTATATTTTCTACTTTAAAATTTCTATAATGTTCTGTCATAGTATTTTGCACACGATTTTTTCTAAAAATTCCTACGATAAAAACAATTTGGGCATTTAACTGGAATGTTTGAAAAAGTACCATTTTTTTACGGAACAACGGGGCATGCAAGATGACTGTGTATATTTTTTTAAATTATACCTCTTATAACGACCACTCGTTATAAAGACCTTTTTCTCTGGGACGGAGATGGTCGTTATATCGAGCGTCGACTGTATACGTTTATCAGGAAAATAAAAATGCATAACTTATTGCACATTGATTTTTAGTTTGTGTGTTGACAAACCAATTTACATTATCCAAATTCGAGTTTTGAAGACACAGATCTCTTTTTGATAAGTTTGGTAGTGGCAAGAAATTGCATTAGGGAAATGTGGCACTTACTAGCTGCTTTTTGTTTTCCTTGAAAGAAAAAAAAAACATTAATTAAAGTAATTTTGTCTTCAATCAAAACTTTAGGACTGTTGCATTGCTTTTTCACACTATAAAACTTATTTTTCAAACCAATTATAGTCTTTTGAAAAATGAAGAAAACTAATTTTCTCTGTTTATCTAATCTTGCTCATAAATTAATTTAATTTTTCTTTGAATGTTTGAACTGAAATATCAACAATACTGGCTATTGTTTCTTATAAATCCTCTAAGAACAAGATGAGGAGTTACTTACACTGTTTCATTCCTGTGACATTTTTATCTGATATTGTTGTAATAGTTGAGCAAGATGAGAAATCATACCCTTTCATTGTTGTAATGAAATTTAATTTTCTGGTTTGATTGTAATTTTTATTTTTACTATCTCAACAGCCTCAAGCTACTGTCGTCCGACAAAAACCTATTTAACCCTGTATGAAAAGTTGAGAGTTATTGAAGAAAGCGAATCAAATCCAAGCGAAAAGAAGGTGAACATGGCGAAACGTCTGGGTCTCCCAGCGTCTACGCTGAATACGATTCTCATCAAGAAAGATGAAATTCGAGAACAGATCCTCAAGTTTGGACTATCAAGTACCACAAGAAAAACTCGCAAGGAGTCAAAGTACAGTGATCTAGAAGTTGAATTATTTGAGTGGTATAAATGTGAATTAGAAGCAGGTAGACCATTGGATGGAAATGCTATAAAGGAGAAAGCAAAAGAAATAGCCGTTTTGCTTGGCATTCAGGATTTTGCTGCATCAAACGGTTGGATTACGCGCTTTAAAGATCGGCATGGTCTCAGTTACAAAAGAGGTTACAATTAAATTATTTTCCTGTGAAAGGTAGTATCATTCATTCCTGATTTTTAAATTGTTGAAAATAGTGACAATGCGTTCAGCTACAGTACATAAAATTGTAGATAATTCAGGAGCATTTTTTTTGTGTATATATATGTTTTGCTCTTGCTTTTTAGAAAATTATGTTCGAAATGTATTATATAGTTGAGTAATAAACTAGTTGTTTTTTGGAAACGACTTTGAGTTTATTTGGTGGATACATATTTTTCATGATTTATTTTCCTAAAGGATATTCCATACTACATGATTTGTGTCGCATCATTGTGTTTAAAATATATGTTGTTAACATTAAAGTAGTTGTATGTGGGGTACAGTTTACGTTTATTTGTTTTATGAGTAAGATTTAATTGTATTATTTTTTATTTTACTATTATTTAAATGTGACTATGAATGACTATCCTGATTTGAATTTAAAGTTTGAAGTAAGAGAATGGCAAGAGCAGGAATTGTGTGTGTGGTGGTAGGGGGGGGGAGGGGTGATTCTCTCTCTTCTTTCACTAAATTATTTATTTTTTAAATTGAATGAGATAAAGTAACAAATATTGTGTTGAAAATCTCTGTTGATATGCAATATTAAACTAACGAATGTGAAAAATCATGATTTTCAAATTCGATGATTTGCTGCAGTGCTTAAAAAGGGCTACCTACTGTTTATAACTACTCAAACAGTAGTTTTACACTTGAAATTATCTATAAAAATTGAAAATAACTAAAAATGTCAGGTGGAAAAAATATTGTTTTGGCTCTCCTGAAAAGTGCTAATTTTCACATTCGTTAGTTTAGCATAGTTCCGACAATATGTTCCGTACATCTGTAAGTTTCAAAATATTTGTATGCTTATTATGGATTTTTGCCCTTAATGTTATAAGTCTTATCTTTTAGTAATGCTAACAAGTTTAGACTTATGCGCTGTTTTTATATTATGTTATCTAGTTGGAATCTTTAAAAAATCATTAAGAACTTTTTATACATTGTTACCTTGCTAACTCTAGAGTACCACTGTAGTTATGTCTTTTATGTTAAATGAAACCAAATTAATTAGTATAGTTTTGTGTATCTGTAATTAATGCCAGAAATTGTTCCTATTTTATTACTTAACGCTATGTCTTTCTTTTCTGTTGGATATTGTATAAATGTAATCTATTTTTTCAGTCTTATTGTTTCCCTTGTATTGTCCATTTTGCACAAGAAGGCACTTGACTTCGCCTTCGTCACGTGCTATCCGATGATTCTATTTTGCTGTTTCTGGCAGAAGGCATCTTCGGTTTATAGCATTTTTTCATAAAAGCAGTAGATTTTTAAAATGCAAGAATAACGGAAATAGCAACAGACAATTGAACAAGTGATGTAAAGACACTAAGGCTTTTTTTGTACATTATAATGCAAGCCAACATTAAGGTTGTCTCATTTACAAGCAAGGGGATATGTTTACCGATCAATCCATGCAAAGACCGGATCAAAATACCGATCGAGGCGGGGCAAAGTGCCTTCTTATGGAAAACGAACTATACTTGAATGTGTCCTTTTTTTTTTCTTTTTTAACAATGTTTTCTTAATGATTGATACATATTGGTGCATACATGTAAGCATATAATTATAAGAACAGAGGATCTTTATTTGTTCCAAATATAGTTCAATTTAAATTATACCAAAAAGCAGCAAAAACCATGCCCACTTACATGTAAATCCATTAATTTCCCAAATGACCCCCCTAAATGATGAGCCTCCTTTGCACTGATAAAATCAGTCAATCTTGAAATTTGTTTTGGAAAAATTTTCAGCTGTTTTCTTAGTCTTATGCAACAATACACTTTTACTATGTTATTACTGTACTTTCTGACCCATAAGATGCTGTTTCTGTTTCAAAATATACCTTAAAATCAGTCCTACTATAGGCTGCAAGAATAACTTTGTAATAAAATACAAACTGGTTGTTCAAAAAAAAAAAAAAAAAAAATGCTTAGTTTATTTTCCTTTATTACGCATAGGAAATGGTTGCCTTTGTTGTAAAAGTCGATTACAACAGTTTTGACCCAGTAGTGTATACAAGTCGTCAATATTTTTAGCAGCGATGATTATGATGAATTTTTATGGAATACACTCAAACCTCTTTGATACAAAATTAACAAATTAGCATCACCATGATAGTTATCATGTTAGTCAGATTTCATCTTATCTGATACATTATGAAAACAATTTATTACATACTAAATTAATGTTTGTAAACAAGATTATGTACTAAAAACTGAAAAAAAGCACTTTTAGATTTTAACTGAATTTTAAACTAATTTTATTGAAAACAAAAATATTATAATGTACATATCAGTTGTTTATACATTTTATTTTGAGTTGAAATGATCTGTAATTGACTTTTGTCTCTCTCTTTTTTTTCTTGTTGTTTTTAAAAAAATTTACATTTAATCAAGAACTGTTGAATCTTATCTAAACAAATCATAGCAAAACAAAAGATGGGCTTTGCTTGTTAAATGGGAAAGTTATCCAAACTTCTTATTGATATAAAAGCATCAGCCATCCTAACAGTCAGTGAAAGAACTTCTTGATTTGTTTTTCTTTTCCATTTGAAAACTTGATATGTTTCTCTAAAATGCCTCTAATAATATGCATTTTTATTTTAGAAACAGCATTAGAAATTAGATTTTTCACTGACATCTTACATAATTAAGAAAGTCGGTTTCATTCAGAAACATTCGTTTTTCACTTTAACGAAACTGATTAACGGAAGACTTCTCTTCTACTAAATCCAAAACTACATTCAGCAATTGTGCTGAATTCACAATTTCAGAAATATTTTTTCAGGCTTTTTTCCTCAAAGATGAATAATTGGCACTTAATTCACATCCTTAGCTACGTTGACATATCCAGTTTCATTTCACGTAAGGGATAATAGGCTTGAAAATTTCATTTTGAATGTGTAAAATACATTATTAATTTACTGTTAGCTCTCAGGACCAAACATGTATTTCATGGAAAAAACTATTTTACGTTGACTGATTTTTCACTGTGAGGTTCAATTGTACAACATTGAATAAATGCTTTGTATGTTTGCTAATTTTTAATGCAACTTTTGTTTTCATTGCATAAAACATACCCACTAAAATAGATAGTTGAACCTTTTCTGTCTGGTCCAAGTACTTTCATCAATTCTAACCTGACCGAAGTATATCTTACTTTCTGCTGCTCCTTATAGGCCAAGAAATACTGTTCTCTAAATTAATATCTTTATCATATAATAATCATTATTAGTGTTCACCATGCCATTAGTTTTTGATACTAAATTTTTTTAAATTATTATTTATAGTGCAATAAACTTGCTGTTTTTATTTTTTGTTTTTAAATTTTATGGTACTTAAAATGTCTCTGCATTCCATAGGTTTTCAAGATCCTGATTATTTTTTCTATAAAAACAAAGCACCCCAGATTGCTGTTCTAACTTGTACAGTTTGCAACTACAGTACAGTCAACTCGGCTCACATGAAGAGACATGCAGTTGTGCACAGTGGTGAGCGACCTTATGTTTGTGAGTTCTGCAACAAAACATTCAATCGGAAGGATTACCTTAAGATTCACAAGATGATCCATTCGGGAGAGCGACCTTTTGAATGCCCCCTCTGCTCTAAGGCATTTACTCAGAAACAAAGTTTGAAAATGCATCTTACAACCCATATGAAGTGATTGTGTACTTGGAACAACATATTTTTTTAACAAATACTAATGGATGACATCCAGAAACTGCAGTTTTAGCATTATTTGAGATCATCAGTCCAGAATCGGTATAACAGATCTAGAGGCGGCAAACGTCTCATATAAGCTGAGCTTACCTTCAGACTGGTAGTTAAAATTCTTTAGCACACCAGCAGGGGATAGGCAAAAATGGTGAGGGAAAGCATTAAGTGAAGGTAAAAGCTGGGGAATGTTCAGGGGAGTGCACAGAAATTTTAGGGTTCGTACAAATGACTTTTACGGGCCTCCCTCCTTATTGTTTACCCCTACATATGTTTCACCCCTCATTTTAAAAATCTTGGGCCCCCTTGAGGTTCGAGCCCAGGCCAACAGGTGTTCCCCCCCCCCCCCTGTGCATGCCCCTGGGTATGTTTCTATATGCAGTTAAAGCTGTTTGTAATTCTGCCTAAGCTTTGGTTATGGGGCTAATACTTGTAACTTTATACTAATAAAGTGTATTAAGGATAATATGTGTCTAACTAGAATAATTTATACTTTCTTATCTTCGGGTGTTATTCCTTGCATTTTGTATTTATGACATCATGTTGTTCACCAGTCTAGAATCCTTTCTGAAATACTGTTCATAATGTGTAAAACTCTGATGCAATATCAATTTACTCTCATACTGAAGTTAACCTAGGTTTTGAAGTTTATTATATGAAAATCATTTGTATAAAGTTTCAGAAAAAAAAATAAACATTCGAACCTCCTTGGTTCAAACACGCTTAAAACGAATTACTGCTGAAATGTACTACATTTGTGATCTCTGTCCCACTATTTCATGCCTGACCCTATTTACTGTTTTTCGGACAATCCAAACTGTTCAGACAAAATAATTTTTAAGGTCTTTTTGAATTTGTTTTAACGAGGTTCAACTGTATTACACATCAACATGCTTATACTTTTTCAACATATTTTTAAGTGGAAAAAACAACAAATGAGCAAATAAAATGATGATATACTTCAAAGTAAAGAAATTATGAAACTCATTTAAGTCATACATAGTATCTTAAAGTAGGGAAACTTATAAGATGCTATAATAAAATTTATTGTGAATGACAAGTGACAAGTTAACAGATAATGCTTATTTAAACTTTTCTTTACTGCATGTATCAACTTTTGACAACTGATGCTTTTATGTTAACCATGCTCATGAATAAATAGTTCATTAAATCTTTTATTGAGCAGGACTATAATGGTTTTTAAAATGTATAAAACTTTATACCTACAGAACCTTTTTTTTCTTTTCTTTTTTGAGCAATCATGATTGCTAATTGTTTTCATTTGACTGTCCTTGATGCTTGGTTCCTTTTTCAACGCCACCGTCCTCTGCAGGCGCGACTCCTCCTGGTAGCCACTTCTCCTAGTCGGTGCCGTCCATGTCCTACACACATGCATGCTCATACACATACACACACATGCACCTTTACACATACGCCAACGTGTATACACGCAGGTCTACGCACCCACACAAGCCTACACATACACTTACACAACTGTACACACGTAACCGCCCAAGAGGAGGGACAGGAGCAGTTTCTAGAGACAAGTGATTAGGGTAGTAACCAATAAGTAGGGTCCTGTCGCAACTCGTGATTGCGAAAAACATAATTTGAATTCAAAATTTCAGAATTTAAATTAATTTCTTTTTGCTTTTTTTTTGCCTGTTTAAAAAGTATGTTTAATAAGGTTACTATTTTCATTCTGAGTCTAAATTGTAAATATATGAATTTTGGTTAAACTGTTATAACTTTTACTTTTATTTACCCTATGTTCATTACAGCCTCTTCCAAATGCCCATAACCTTACTAAAGTGATATTAGAATAGCTTAAAAGAACAACCCCTGCTTATCCTATTTTACATGCAAAAATTTAATCCGTTAACATCTTCATTTTGATAATTTTAAACAACTGAGTTATCCTCTGTCTCTCCTTTGCTTCAGGCTATACATATTTTAAGTCTGGCGTCTTAATCGAAACCTGAAAGTCCCCCTTCCTAACCTAGTTGCCCTTCTTTGAATCCTTTTTAATAAAGAAATATCTTTTTTGAGATAAGGGAACCAAAACTGAATAGCATACTCCAAATGAGGTCTTACCAACAGGCCCAGATATATAAATTTGGGACCCCCCCCCCCCCCCTGCAACAAAATCTGTAAGGCTCCTCCCCAGAGGCCAGCAGTGTATGTATTGCAATTTTAATAAGTCTTAGTGCTTGGGTTTTTTTTTTTTTCAATTTCTTGGGCCCATTAAGAACGTGGGCCTCCCAGCACTGCGGGGTCTGCGGGTACGCAGATCCGGGCCTGCTTACTAAACTTCTATATGAATGGCAGTGGTGAATTATATGGCAGTATAACCTTAGTTTTGTTTGAAATAGATCTATTGATAAACCGAAGCATTCTGTTGGCTTTGTTACTTGTAATGCTGTACTATTGACTAAACTTCAGTCCTGACTTTTTAAGACACCCAGATCAATAACATTTTATGCCTGACTAATCATTACCAAGATGTAAGGTCCTAAAATCTGCAATTTCGGAATATTCAGTTAGAAATTTAAAAAAAAAAGGGTCAAATCTAAAGACTTGGCGAAAAATTGAGTACACAATTTCACCGCTTGCATCCATTGACAAATTGTGTGAAAGATGTCCTCATATTCTCTCTGAAACTATTTAATTGGTGACTTTTCTCAAAATTTTGGCATAAGACCTCATCCTTGTGTTTTTATAGAGCTACTGGTTGACCGCAATTAACTGGTGACTCACCAGGATCATTCTAATAGAGCTCCGGTTAACTGGTCGTTGCCGAAGTTCTAATAGCTTCACTGGTTGACTGCAATTTAAGCAGATTGATAGAACCACGTGACATTTTTGATCAATTTAAATAATTTTTCTCCTGCGCGGTATTCGTCTGCTCAAGTAACCACAAAAAAACCCAAAAGCGTTTGATGGAGCAATAGGATAGCAGAACAATAGGCAATTATATACTGTTGTCATTAGCTGTCATGTGATCAACCAACCAGTTAAACTGATTGTTCTGTTCAAACACAAGACATATTTCAACAATGGGGACACAAGGGCAAAACATTTAAGCGTCCCATAACATCTTTTACAGTATTGTAGCAAATGCTGTTGGCTTAATTTTTTTTTCATTATTACGCAACCATGTGGTTTCCTCGTTAGTGTGGGTTCTTAAACGGAATGGTTGCACCGACCAGTGCTACCACAAGCATTCAGAAAAGGTAAACGGCTGTTCTTTGACGTCGATTACCAGCATTCGGAAATGCTCTGGCAAACCGCTCCCACCTAGATGCCTTACTCTCATCCATCCCTTACCAAGGTTAAAACATAATTAGCGAGATCACATGGTATTTTTTGGCCTACTCGATCATGCTTCAAGTTATGCTCTCTCTTCGATTGGAGCCTTGTCTGCTGCTGAACTAGAACTAACTGCTGCAACCAAGTTTTCATATAATAGGAACTCTAATTCTACTGGGATCACCAGAAAATTACCCATGAGCTGATAACCGCAACCTAACCAGCCATGCGCGTTGTGTTTGCACTGAGCACTGTTTCTGAAATTGTGTTCTGTGGAACCCCAGGGTTCCATGGAGATCATTGAAGGGCTCGATGAAACTTACATTTGTTCTGTTTTTTCAAGACATTCAAATTAGTCAGTTAGAAATATGATTTGAGTTAAGTGTTAAACAAGTATTTTCCTAATGAACAGCGGAGAAAATATCAATAGTAAAATAAAAAAACCATTTATCGCCAATGTATGATCTTCAGTTACGTCCACTTTGGAATACGATTCTTTTATTCAACTGACACTTGATCCTTCCTAGCACAAGAAATTTAAACTGACGCCACTCGGTGAAATTCTAGTGCAATTAAACTGATGAATGTTCTCAACTATCACGAGATTCCTTGTTAACACTTTTACCAATTGTAACTAAATGTATGTTCCTTACTAATGGGTAGACAAAAATTAAATATCACAACAGACTCAGTGCTGAACCTGACCTGGGAATGCAACTTTCATCCATAAAGTCTCATATTAAGTACGTATCTGCCATAGTAAAATTAGGTATCACTCACATTATTGAAATTAAAACTTTCTTTTTAAGAAGGGAAACCAGTTTTGACGGTCAAAAAATCCACTTTTTTTACGTCATAAAATGTTAGTAAAACTATTAATCAATATATTGTCCGAATCTCAGTTAAAAATTCCAATTAGTTTCGATGCAAGAAGCACTTTAGTGTCTGTGGAGATAAGAAAATGATCAGAGCAGTTTTTTTTTTCTAACGCGTTTTTCTCGAAACTTTTTTTTAACTGGTGAGCATTCTACCTCATAGAGTTATTGATCAATCGCTCTGAAAATTTGCGTGAATATTCTTTATTCAGTTATACTCTATAAGAACCAAACTCTGGAATGATATTATTGATAAAAATACTTTTTTTAATGCAAGTGAAAAAAATATATATATATGAACATGACATTGTAATCAACCTCAAAAACATACAATTTTCAACTTTTTTGATCCCAATTAGGTTCATATTCTTAATGTTGTTTATGAGAAATAAAAATTGCAATGATTACAGATAAAAATTGGCTACGGTAATGCCCACTAGCAACAAAAGCTCCGATAGCGACCGCCCTTGGACAGCAACTTATAACTCCACTATGTCTGGTAAAATAACTTGGAAAGAATTACAAGTACTTTAAAAGATGAATAAAATATCCTCCAAGTTTAAACACATCCTGATTATGTATTTCTTTTCTGTTTAAAAAAATCACGAAAATACTAAGATCTCGGCTTCCAAAGCTGATTTCCCCCCCTTAAGTAGAGAAACATTTTTTTTTTAACAATAAAAAAAAGGGGGGAGGGGGCACTTTTATTGAAAACAAACCATTCCCAGAATAACAAGAAATATCCAACGTTTTTAACGCAAATAAAGAGAACCATTTGCAACTGAATGCACGTGTTTCGGGGTTTCCCAGAACACCTATCTATTTCAATTCAAAGTTGAGATCTTTTGGATATTTTTAAAGACATCCGGTAAAAGCAACGAAAATGAACAGCAGGCAGCTTATTAAATAGCAGTTAACAAAAACAAATGATAAAATGGATCTCAGAGCCTAAATTGCATGATGTCTGCTGTTCATTTTCCTTGCTTTTACCGGATGTCTTTACATCCAAAAGATCACAGAAAGGGGTTCCTGCTGGAAACACAAAAAAAAACGTGTATTCAGTAATCTGTTTATTTATGCTAAAAATCCTGTTATTTCTCTGCAGGAAAGTACTCATTTATTTCTTCATTTCCAGACAGGGAAGAAAAACACAGTTCCACAAAAAAAGTCGACATTTAAAAGGGTTTCACCTTTCAAACAAATTCGCAACTCCAACGAACTATAGGGGGCACTGAAGTCACTGTCTAATGGCGGACTTAAAAACTAAAACAAACGCACATGGTAACGAAGAAAATGCTAAAAGTGTTGTGATTTTTGTTCGTACGTATGATTTTTTCACTTTATTCTTTTTAAATTAATTTTCAAAGTCTTGTGGATATTCTGGCCCACGTAGAAAGAAATGAGAATTCAAGAAGCATTACTAAACGTCAAAGATTAATGCAAACTACGTAGTTCGTAGTTCTAAACAGCTATTTCCACGATGTTGAATTCGATATTTATCAATTCTTGATAAAACTAAATAATAATTGTGGCCTGACAAGAATAACAATTAATGCTAGAAAATTCAATATGACATTACAAATTGTTATCGAAAGAAGATGATACTTTTTTGCCTTGCTTGGCTAGCGCTTATTGTTTTCCAATTGTAGCTGAGTTATTTCTCTCGAATTCCCGAATCGGTTAATTTAAAATTTTTCTGTTTCGATTTTTCTAATTTCTGAGTTACGATTTAATTGCGTCATGTTATGCAAATCATCAACAAAATTCTCACGGATATATAGTGGTAGTTTTCTTTTCAGTTGATTGACCATTATTTCGTTTCACTTATCGAATTCTGTAATCTTACTACCATTTTATTCCACTCATGATAAAAATTAAAAATGGTTTAACTAAAAACGCGAAATCTCGCCACGATACTTTGCTCGCACTATACTAAAACTATAACCCTAAACAAATTTGGCGAAACCTTTCAGCTGAGAATAAAAGGAATAAAATTCTTTCTCGGTTATTCATTTTGTTCTACGATAATATATTCAAGAAAATATTTTGCACACTGTCCATTCCAACTAAATGCTGCTGTAAAATATGATAAGTTTAATTAATTTAAGATTAAAAAACCCCCATATTCTTACAAATTCATACAAAACAATAAAATTTTTACCTTGTATGACGTTATCCAAGTTTGTTAATCCAGAATTTTCGCTTTCACCAATTATTAAGGAAATAATGAAAACTAACATTATTTTGAGAAGCTCGAGAATACTACTAAGGGACGAATTAATTTCTGTAGCTGAAAGCAAACTAAGATACATCGATTGCGTTAATAAATACTCAGAACAAACTGCCTGTGTTTACGTCAACAGACACACGTGGAACGCAACGTGGCAATGTTTTAGTTTCATTTGTAGTTTTGTAAATCACCGTAAGGTAGCGTCGACAGCAGCTGTTCTTTGCGAACATAGCCATGAGGGCTCATTTCATGTGCATTGAAGAGGAAAAGCCTCAGGCTTGTTTATCTCATCTTATTTTCGCACTGTCACGTCAAATGTAGTGTAGTGTAATTTGTTGAATCGTGGTTGTGTTTTCAGCAAACTTTTGTGGCCGTTTTCTTTCCTAAAATATTTTTGTTTCTTTCTTGTCCTCTTTTCTTCTTCTTTTTTTGGGGGAAGGGAGGGGGAAGGATGATCTTTTGCTCTTGGGGAGGGAAATTGGGTACCACTGCTATAGCCGCTGCTTTGCTAGACACCTCGAAACCCAACACTTTGCTAAAATCAGAAGGAGGGTCAATCCATCCCAGGAAAAAAAGATTTTGTAACCTATGTCCTCAGATTTTGTTCAAATTTGGTGTGCACAATATTTTTATGGAGGTAACTAACCATATATTTTTGTTTTTTCCATATGTAATCTGGTGTTTGTTTTACACATCCTCAAACATTTCAGAAAATTCATTTTCTGTCATTTGCTAAGCCTAACTGATTTCTTTGTTCCTGATTTAAAAATCTTTCAATCTCTCTGAAAATTCTTAAATATATTGATGAATGCATGAGGAATTAATAAAAAGTTATTTGAAGTTTATATAATTTAATTTTATTTACATAATAAATAAATGAAACAGCAATTTTTTCTGGTAAAAAACATAAATTTAACTTAAGTGGAGTTTTCATTAAGAGACACAGGTTCAATTCAATAATTTAAGCATTTTAAATACATAAAAAGGTGCGTTTTATCACTGCAGAGGAGAAAATTAGTAACTATTTTTGTTTTCTTGTTGACACAAATATATTCATTAGTATTGAAATTTTTCAAAAACTGCTTCTAGACGTTTTTCTATCTAGTTTTACATTAGGACAAGTGTAACTTTATTTTAAGAGTATTTTCATCACTATTACGTAACTAAAAAATCTTTTTCTCCCTAATAAAAATAATGAGCAGAAAAATTTAATTTATAAGTGGGAAAATCAGTAAGAAGTTATCTGTTGAATAAAGATTTGCCTTCATTCTTTTATTAGTAATACTATAAGTTTATACTTTTTGTAAATTGCCACTTAATTCTTTTAATGCATTTAGAATTCTAAGTTTTGTATTAACACGAGAAACCTGTTCTAAATGTACACTATATGACTTAAAGTATCCGGACACTTCAAAAATTCATATTTTAAAGAATTTTTTGAGAAATAAGCGACCAATTACTCTGTAACTTTTGTTACATTCTTCAGTTAACATTTTTCAATAACAAAGAGATCACTCATGCATTTAGGGGACCAGCAACAAATTGAAGATACAGAAATAACAATATTTTTTTATTATCCTACATCGAAAATAGCTGGGAATAAGTAGGCTGTAAATTTCAGAAATTAGTTAATTTTACTACCCAGTAAGCAAAATATCTTGCCTCTGTATTGCATAAAGGTTGACATGCAAGAAGAATCATCTTGCATTAATGCTGCGTCAGTATTGTTATGTTACTCCATTTATGCTGTCAGCAGGCTGCCACAATATTGACTGACAAGGTGTATGCACCATAAGATCAGGAAAATATCAAGGTAGGCTGCTATTGTAATCCTGCATACGTATTGATATGACAGGATAATATCAAGATGTTGTCATGACAGCATAAAATCAAGGTCTAGGCAAAATGATCTTGCTTTTGTAATCTTGCATATGCATTGATATGACAGGATAATATCAATGTTGTCATGACGGCATGAAATCAAGGTCTAGGCAAGATGATCTTGCTTTTGTAATGTTGCATATGTATTGATATCAGTGGCGTAGCGAGAAAAAATCCTTAGGGGGGGGGGTTAATTTTTTCTGAAGTTTAAAGTAAAGCTATGCCCTCGAGTTTACACACACACACACACACACATATATATATATATATATATATATATATATATATATATATATGTAAAATTTTGGGGCTCATGGGTGGGTTCTAACCCTCCTATCCCCCCCCCCCCATGGCTACGCCACTGATTGATATGACAGGAAAATGTCAGGATACATTGACATGACAGTATGAAGTCAGTACGTTTGCAAGGTGTTTTATCTGTTTATTTGTATTATTTTCACTTCAAACTCGAGAATTAAATTTCATTCTTTAATTATTTCTGTTATTCTTCAAGACTTATTAGTTTTCTATCCTAAAAATATTTTCTTAAAGCTCACATCTGATTTGAAATTCATATAAAGATATTAATTGTACTCACAAATTGTACTCACAATTTAATTTAAAAAATGAAAAATCCTTCGTTTTGCATAATACTCTACTTATTTTTTAAATTCATGCTTCTAATTGTATTATAAAGACATAAAGTGCCTGGTTAGGAATAATTGCGCAAGTTTTTATAACACATTAAAGAGTAAAGGTAGCAATAATAAATAAATACAATGAAGTACAAATCCGATTGGATGTCAGCATTGACATCTCAAAGAATAACATAAACAATCATTGAATAAAATTAATCTTACTTGTGAGATTCAAGTGCTAATACAAAATTCTGAGCTGCATGTCCTTTGTTTGAAAGTTTACGGATGAAAAACCTTTTTTTGGCCATTTCTATCATTGATAGCACATCGTCTGCGATATCACTTGTCTAGTACTATATTAATAAACAAATGCAGTTATCAGTCATTCATAAGTTATTCCTAAAACAATACTATTCCACACTAATAACTAAGGAATCAACTTACCGAAGCCTAAAGAATGCAACGCCACGTGCAGTGTGGAGCTCCAGGAACGACTGTATCAAAGGTCGAAGGAGGATAACATGCCAGCAATGCAAGGGACGCTGTTTATAAAGAACTGTGCTCGTGCGTAAGTATCAACGAAGGTCCACCTGTTCTATTGTGTACTAATTACCTTGACTGCGACAGCATAAAATCAATACCATCTTGAAGGCATCAACATGTATGCAATGCTGATATTGTAAGGTAATATCAATATTGGTATTTTAAGATGAATGCAATGTCGCATGCATGTTGTTATTGCAATATTGCTTTTTAATCTTTATGCAGTATGAAACACGTCAATATTGACGCCGTCAGTATAATATCAAGATCTGGCAAGGTTGATGCAAGAAATTTTGATAGTAGGGTATGTGTAATAATATTTTAGATTTTCTTGAAAGTCTCACTTATATTCATGAAGATGCAAGCATTTCTTTTCAAAAAAAATTTTTTCTGATGATAATTGGTTTACAACATTCAGCGTTTTTCGTCAAGCTTTTAGAAATCTTTACAGCTTGATTTTTTAACTTAGTTTTTCACTCATAAATTATTCCACTCTGTTCATTCTATTTATTAGGGGAATATTACAATTTTTTGTGACAAAAATACACTTTAAAAATTAAGGTATATTTGCTATTTGCCTCGAGATAAAATTAGATTTAAAAAAAATCTAGAAAAGCCATTTTTCTAAAACTTCAATACTGATGTTTATATATTGTATAATATTATCAAAAAGAAAAGAAAAACGAAAATAGCGACTAATTTTCTTTTTTGCAATGACAGAACACACCTTTAGGGTTTTTTTTTTCTATTATTTAAATTTTTGAGTGAGAAACTTTACTCTGTACAAAAAAATTCACTTAAGTAAGCCAGTATTTTTTCACTAGAAAAAATTGCTAGTCATGTTTTATTTATTATTTTATTTAAATATCATTACACTATATAAACACCAAATATATATGTATATCTTAAATCCTCATGCTTTCTTCAATATGTTTGAGAATTTTTAGAGAGGTTGAAAGGTTTCTGTGTCAAAAAAAAAACATAGTTTGCTGAAGAAATACTTATACATGTAGATTAGCCTCAGTAAATGACAAAAAATGTTGTTGTTTTTTGAAAAGTTTATGGATGTGTAAAACACCAAGTAGATCAAATATGGGAGAAAAACTTCATATAGTTACTTATCACTATAGAAATATTGCATACACCAAATTTGATCAAAATCTGAAGACATTGACAGAGGCGTGCGCAGAGCTTCAGTAATAGGGGTACCACTGCATCCAAGTCTGAGGCCTGTCATTTAAGGGAGTTAGGGGTAGGACAATTAACACTCAATTCCTCCCCCTCCCGCAATGACGTTACCGCATCTTAAATAACTATTTTCTATTCTTTTTGCTTTTTTTTAATTTTTTTTCCTTCTCTTTCTTTTTTCCTTTGGGCTAATGGCGGTACAGGGGTACCCCTGGTGACCCCCGTGTGCACGCATATGGACATTGATTACATACCCAGGAGAACGTACTTGGAATGGCCCTGGAAGAAGTGAAAACATTGGATGAAGATGCTATTCCAGAATGCAGACAATAAAATTGTATTACTTAATCCATGCCAAGAGGCCATTATTTCTATATTGGAGTGTATACAGCATATTTCTTCTAGTTTGTTTCTAAAAATATCCCGATTTTTAGGAATAACGTTTTGTCTCGTATTTTAATTACTAAAAAAAACATATAAAATATCATACAGCACTATTTAATAGACATACCTAAATGTCAATTTTTCTAATTTAGCTTCCCTGTATATATTCCCATATAAGTAGATTCTGGGTATAAGTCAATCCCCCTACTTTTAGGGAGGAACCTGCGCGAAAATCGGCCCCCTACTTTTAGAGGGAAACCCGTATATAAGTCAAGCCCCGATTCTTAGGAAAAGTTGGAAAGATTTTGCCTCTATTTTTGAAAATAAACAATTTTCAAAAAGAAGGAAAATGAACATTAAGATCCAAAATGCATGACATTTATACAAAAGGGTTTTGTTTCTGTGATCGCAATTTTTGTGAAGGGTTTGTTTTTGTTATTACGATTATGCTAATTGTTGCTTTTACTTTGAGTTAGTATGGGTAAATTTTGTGTTATATACGTATTACATTTATTTTTCATTTAGCGGCAATTTTTCTGAGACCAATTATTAGGAAAATTCGCAATTTCAACACTTTTTGCCTTTTTTAAGTAGTTTATCTTTGACTGTAATTATTTAGCCTTTATTTTACAGTTGGACCACGTAATATTATAGCAGAATGCTTCAGTATTTACTTCTTTACTGTTTGTTCTATATGGTTGTTTCTATTTACATAAAACATTGATAAAGGTCGTTTTTTTTCGAAGGGGGGAGGGAGAGAGGTCGGAGACAGTACGAGTTACCGCCTTGTGTGACATCTGCTAGGAACTCCACCTTTTGCAACACCAAAATACATGATGCATTTTTTGTTGCTATTTTGCTCTGTAAATTTTACTTTTTTCTGGCAAGTGACTATATGATAAACTTCCTAGTTCATTGACCTATCTTTTGTCTATAGCGAAGAACACATGTGCAATTCTCACATATTTTGAAAGAAAGGAAGGGCTAACTCTTTGCACCTTCAGTGTTAAACCAGATTGGATTGACACTGCTAATTAACATTAATGTGGAAAGGTTAGGGATTAAAACGGCAGCAACCCTGGACCGGGTTTGTATATCGGAGCAATATCGATGCATCGGTTTGGAGAAAAATTTTAAACCGGTTTACAATGTAGGATGTGTACCGGTTTTTGGCGATGCATCGCCCAGCCCTAGTATAAAGTTTCTATTTTTTATATTTTAATCTTAAGTTGATTTACCATCTTTTCTCTCAAAGTTTCAACAGATACTCCACTATTTTTAATTTATGTTTTATATGCTTCTGCTACATATGTGAATACAGCGCTGTATGTCAGTTTAAATGTTATTTTAAAAAGTTGATTTTCTATGACAATGCTGTTGCATTTTTACCATGAGGATACAATTAGTCACTATTAGTTTTACACTCAGGTAATAATTATTCTTGCATTCTTATAGGTTTCCAAGATACCATTACTTCTTTCTTGAAGTTCAATCAACGAAAAGCTGTCCTTTATTGCTCTATCTGTAATTACAGCACACGTGTATCAGCCCACATGAAACGACACATGATTGTGCACTCGGGGGAAAGACCCTACACTTGTGAAGTGTGCTGCAAAAGCTTTAATCGGAAGGAAAACTTGAAGACTCACAAGATGATTCACACTGGAGAGCGTCCTTTTGAATGTTCAGTTTGTCATAAGACTTTTACTCTAAAGCAAACTATGCATGTCCATTTCATGACTCATTTGAAATAATTATTAAATGATTGAACATTTTTAAGGAATGAACAGTTCATTAAAATTCCTGTATTTGCTCTATTTTCTGTTATATGATAAATATATTTGTCTTTTTATAAAATTTTAATAATTTGTTTTCTATTTTTAAAATAACTTTATGAAAATTACTGGGTGGTTTGGTTCAAACCTACCTGGTTTACCAAATTTATATATATATGTATACTGTATCACTAAAAGCATTGGGAAACTTTCAAAAATTCACATTTTAGGGATTTCTCGAGAAATAGAGCAATTGTTCTTCAATTTTTATCACTAAAAGGTATGCTCCGGTTGTCATTTTCCTTAAAAATTAAATTACCAATGCATTTAGGGGAGCAGCAACAAATTGAAAAAAAAAAAAAAGGTTTTTGATCATCCTTCATTGTAAATAGCTGGGAATAAGCTATAAATTTCAGAAATAACTTCACTTATGCAGATTTTATTTTTATATTTTCGTGAAGGTATCACTTTTTATTCATGAAGATATAAGCATTTCTTTCAAAAATACAAATTTTATTTGACAATTTTTAGCACATTACACGCCGAGTTTTCCGTCACTCCTTACCAAACTTTCATAATGTTTGACAGCCTACATGAGAAATATAGTATTAAAACTTAATATTAAAATTTTATTAAATATGAGCATTTTAAGCAATTAAAGTTTCACCGTGCATGCACCAAAGATAGCAATTTATAACCTTAATAATTAAAAACCCAAGTAGATCCCCCCATTCGTAATAAAATTCCAGTTCAATGTCTTACAATTTTAGAGAGATATCAGCAACATTTCTGAATTTCAATAATTCTTGGATAGGCGGCAAATCGTAAGGGGTCGATCTCACATTTGCAATACTTGCCTGCACTTACAAGCTTATATAAAAGTTTACTTATCTGAAAAATTTTCATTATTACAATAATGTATGGTTTCCTGGTAAGGAGAATTTCCTTTGCTTTCGGATTTTTGAGAAGAGACCAAAACATTTACTTGGAACATATGATTGCTAATATTTGTTTCTTTCTTTTTCCAGCTTCCAGTCAACATTTCCATCTATAGGAGGAATCAAAATCATAGATGTCATCCAGCAGTTTGGGTTTAAGCCATAAAACAAGCATGTTTTTTCAAATGAACCTCACACATTTTCAGTCTGCTTTTATAATGATAAGTCTTACATTTCCCCTGCCCCACTTTTTTACAACTATTTGATGTCACTGTTGATGATTTAGATGACTTAATTTATTTCACATATGCAAAATGCGATTCAATTTTTTGAAGTCAAAATCAACCCAATGTTATGATGCGCTGTGTGTATGACTTTTCTATTATGCCTAATATTTTTATAACCTGTGTGAATAATAGTTGTTTTCATCATTGATTTGTTAGGAATGATGAATAAAAATTTAAATCACTATTGTACTTGTGTTCAAGACTTAATACATATGTATTATTCTATTGGATTTATCAATATATCTATTTTAAACAAATCTAAGAAGATTCTTCTGCTTTTGTATAGAAGTTTGGTAAGACCTCATTTGGAGTATACTGTTCAGTTTTGGTCTCCTTATCACAATAAAGATATTTCTTTATTGGAAAGAGTTCAAAGAAGGGCAACTAGGCTAGAACTTTTGATCTAGAATATGATACCAGACTTAAAAGACTTAATATGTATAGCCTGGAGCAAAGTAGGGTCAGAAGGGACATGATTCAGTTGTTTAAATTTATCAAAATAAAAAATATTAATGGGTTAAGTTTTTGCACAGGAAACAGGACAAATGGTTATTGTCTTGCTATTCAGATCTCAGGCTAACCTGGAAATTAAGAAAAAAATACTACTTTAGTTGGGTTGTGTGTTTGTGTGGGGGGGGGGGGCACTTCAAGCTGCTTACCAGAAGAGATTGTATTGAACAGGGGGGTAGACAGTTTTAAGCAGGACATTAATCTTCATCTGGGGGATTAATAAGTTCACTAGGACCAGCCTAGCTGGGACTAGAGCCTGTTGCTGGTCATCACGTTTGTATTTCTATGTACAGCGTTAAAAATCCCAATAAGTCTGTTGAACCAGTAAGTATGATCTATTGATATTCAGACTAGATGACTATTTCACTGAAACTTAAGCAGAGTATAAACATGTTTCTATAGAAATTGAAACATTTTTTCTACTAGTATTTGAAAAAAAAAAAGAAAAAAATGCTTGGTCTTTGTTATTTTTTGCATTTGGTAGGCTGTAGTGCTGATTTAAAAGTCATGCTTTATTAAATGCATCCTCATCAACAACTGTATATGCTTCATTGATGTCCCCCCCCCATAAATAATAGCTCACATGCTTCTTTCTATGTTTTAAACAAAGCACTTCATTTTGGTCATATCTGACATTGAAATGTATTACTCTATACGGCCCTTCATGAAATCTGATCTCGATTCTACCTTGTTCCTTATTCTCAACAACCTCCATAACTTTATCATTATCCGCAAGAATGCTAGTGTTCCCAGAAAACCTTTCCTTGATAAAATTAATAAATACACAAGAACAATGGCCTCAAACTGCAACATTATGGAAAACCAATGATGTACTTTTCTAAATATAAACTGTCAATCTTTTTTTCGACATATTTACAACATTTAAACATGTCTATTTGAAACCTGTTTTGTTTCATATTAGCTGTATGTTTGTTTCAGTGTGTTGGTTTTTTACACGTTTTTCATTTATAACAAATATTGTATAAATTTTCATTTTATTGATGTTTTCTAATTTTTACAGGATCACAAATTCAGAATGCTGCATTGCTTTCAAAATTCATCGATCGGAATTCATTACTTTTTTGTTCCCGCTGTAATTACTCTACCACTTATCCTGCGCATATGAGAAGACATGAAGTTGTGCACAGTGGAGAAAGACCATTTGTTTGTGAAGTTTGCCACAAGGGTTTCACCCAGAAGGATAATCTGAAAACCCATCGAAAGATACATTCTGGAGAGAAGGCATTTAAGTGCAACCTTTGTTCCAAGGCTTTCACTCAGAAACAGTCTTTAAGAATGCATTATGCGACTCACACTAAATAGCCATTTTGTGCAAACTTTACGATTACAATATAAATTCTTTTATCTGGACTTCTGAAAGTTTATGTATTTTTTATTGTTTGAGTTTATTGTATTATTTGAAGTTTTATATTTTTCCTTACTATTCATTAAAATAAGCAAATATTTCAAAACCTATTTTTGTATCTTTCATCTGGTATGTCTGCAAAACTACCACTTTTACTTTTAGTGTTGGTAACTTATGTGATTTTTATGTATAACTTTTAATTAATCTTTATTTAGGCAAAGTCAATTAAAATGTAAAATCAGAAGTGATTGTGTTCAAAAACTTTCAAAAAATGTTATTATTTGTTGCTCTCTGTTCTAAAATGTCATCTGTTCTGAAAGCCTTAAGAATTCTGTTAGCAAACTTTGTTATATATATCTTAATTTCCTCAATTTAAAAAAGCTATTACTATTAAAAAATAAAATATTTGGTGTAATTTTTGATTAGAGAGATTTTACTTTTATATATTGTGTGTGCTCTTTTAGAAAATCTATTTTGAAGTTTTGAAAATTTTGTTTTGCATAGAATCACGTCTTTACAAAAAATAATGTCCTAGCGTGTTGTTTATTTTGAAAAACACTAAATTTGTGCTTCTTTATTAAACATGACTTAGGCTGTCCATTAAAATTAACAGCTCATGTTAAGGTCAGTTGACAACCTTACCTTGATTTATTGAATTTTTTCTCTTTATTTATTTATTTATTGATGTTACAATGAATGGAATTTTTTGATTATCATTTTTACTTTTAAAGTGTTTGCTTAAGCTGTAGTATTGAAAGCCTAATTATGCTTTTAAAATTAATACTTTTATCTCTGAAAGTACATAATACTAAATATTCCCTCTTTTAGTATTGTATTCTTGTTAGAAAAGCACCCCCCCCCCCCTCTTTTGTGCTTTAAGTTGAGGTATTTATGTAGAAAATACAGCACATAGTTTAAAGTGTTTGGAATTGTAGTAAACATTAAGTTGACACTGATGTTGCCAAAAGTCATGGGATACATGTCAGTGCCATGTAGTCTAAACGCGTTGAATTCAATTCATTTCTGGTGATTTTGCACTGAAATTTTCTAGAGTATTCTTTAAAGCAATCAAACAATGTGGCCCGTGTGAGAAGGTACATTGTCATCCTGGGAAGTTCTGTTGCTAGTATATATGCGGGTTGAAACTTTAATAACTGCAGCTACTATTCGAATTTATTACAAAACCCCCTAATACATTCTACCAAATTTTACAATTCTTCAGTGTGGTTGCTAGCATTGTGTTTAAACCCGATTCCAACAATGTGGAAGTCATTAGACTCCCTCATGTTAGTCCAAATGGAAAGGTCTACTCCCAGAAGAACTGCCGGAACCTCTGCAGCAAATGCTACAAATAGGTTTATTGATCTTAGAATTTAAATCAAAGACATAAGCCTTTGTGACTGGATTTAATTCCCAAGATGAAGGAACCATTTCACAGCAATTACTTCAGAACTGTTCCAGATGTTTCTGCGACGATAGGCCTCTTCATTCAAACTATAGATAGATCAGGCACTGCTACAGGTGTTCTATGACTTCCACATTGTACCCATTGCTGGTGACTATATTGGTGGACAGTAAAACTGGGCAGCTTGTATCTTTTTTGTATTTGATATGAATAAATAGTTGTCACTATTAAAGTCACAACTCTCGTATGACGTCCATGAAAGGCTGTGCATAAGCTTCAAATGTAGCTGAAGAAAACTATATTACTCAATGATTGGTCCAGTTTCTTAAGTCCATCATACCATGTGAAAACAGCCCACATACTATAGAGCTACTACCAACTGAAAGAGTACCTTGTTGACAACTATTCTCCATGGCTCAGGGTTAGTGCTACTTTTGAACCCTACCTTCAGCCCTTACCAACTTTAGTCATTAGTAATCTGACCTACTTAGTTTTCAATCATCTAATTACAGTCAAACGAATATGGTCAGAAGTTCAAGAGATGTGCTGCACCCAATGATTTCCTGTAAGTAAAAGGAAACTCTAAAAAGTAAAATCAATTGAGTCAATCTTCTGTTAGTGTAGCCTATCAAAGCCAAACTTTGCCTAATTGTCTACTGGGACTCAATCCTGCATTGATTATACTTCTGTTATTTTCTGCTGTGTTGCTTGTTTGTGCTGTTTTAACTAGTTCCAGCTTAGGAGCGAAAAAACTGCCAAACCCAATTACTACAATCTTCTACAAAATGGTCAAAAAATCTTGTTTTTGCATTAAGCTGCATTAAAAACTGTTATGAGTTTGGGAAATTTTTTTTCTTCAAAAATGTGCATTTCTAAGTACTAAAATGTCCCCAATAAAATTTATGAAAAACGGTTTGTAGATTATAATAAAAATTTGTGAAAAATGCACAACAATTGAAACATTGTATTTGATGTGTGCTTCATTTATTAAAAAATGTCAGTACTTTAATAGTTTCTGCTTCAGGTTTTTTTGGGGTTTAAGTGAAAAAGGGTGCAACAACCCTGTCAAAAAACACATCCAATCAGTGAACAAATATAACATTTTCTAGTCATTTCCCTATTTTTAATGGCATACAAGGAAATCACTCTTGCCAATTCCTTTTATAAAACTTATGAAACCTTCATTTAAAATATGTATATTTTGTCGACTTAGTACTACAACTAGGTAACTGCAAATTTGAAAATGAGGGGTGAAAAAATAGCTTGACTTTTATTGAAAACATGTTCAAACGAACTCCTAAATGATAGTAATTTAATGAAGTTTAGGATTGATAGCTAAAGCATTTAAACCAAGTCCTCATATTTCCAAAAAATCGTCAAAAAACAGTAATTTCTTCAGTTTTCTTTGAAGAAGTATGTAAAAAAAACACGAATTTTAATTACCTACTTTTAACATTCACCGCACAATGTATGAACTATTCATTCATTGGTCAGACTACTCCACCTAACTAGCAATAAAATTAACTATATTAATTAAACTAACAATTAAAACTAACCAAATTTATTTTATTTTAAAAATGCCTGTATGCTTTAATGCCAAAGCGATTAAAATTGTACATGAATAGTATAGTAGTATTATTTCCATGTATAGCTGCACTGTTTTTAGCATGATCTATTTTCATACTAATAATGTAAAATTTGTTAAAAATTTTTCCAGATTGCCAAAGTTTCCTGCAGGATACCTTCATGCCAGTGATCAGTGCCCTTAAGTGCCCTATTTGTGAGTACAAAACAAATAATTCAGCCCATATGAAAAGGCACATGGTGATGCATAGTGGTGCAAGGCCATTTGTTTGTGAATTTTGCAATCGAAGCTTCAATCGTAAAGAAAACTTGAAAACGCATAGAATGATTCACACTGGGGAACGTCCATTTGAGTGCACAATCTGCCACAAGAGCTTCTCTCTAAAAAGAACTTTGAGATTGCATTGTGTAACTCATTTAAAATAATTTTGTCTTTGGTTACTTAATATATATTTCATAATAAATGCATTTATTGACTATTAATACATTTTTACTATCTCTTACTTTACTGCCATGGGAAGGTAAAGAACAGCAACTGCAATTTTTTCATTTTGTTGCATTTTTGTTATTTATTGTACTTTAGCTTTTTTGTGCAAGCTTGCTTATCTGGTTTTCACTGAAAGTAAAACTCAAAAAACACGTCAAGTTCCACAATTTTCCTCTTGTTAGTACAGCATCGAAAATGCATTTCTTCAAAAATCTAAAAAAACTCATTCTGCAAATACTGCTCTTTACCTAACCATGAGAGTATACTCAAACATAAAAATCTTGTTGCTTTGTGTACTTAAAGTATTATTTCACTGGAAAATGCAAAATCTCTTCAGTTAAATTTAAAAAAAAAAGTTTTGGGATTATTTTGTGTTGAAACAATTTTTTCATCATATGGAATTACTATTATAATATCAGCGATCCCACTAAAATTTGTTAGTCAAATGCTTGATATTTATTGCAGATCCTAACCGTATGATCACTTAATTTACTTCTATATCTGAACACTTGAATGATATTTAAGTTAGTTAAAACCTGGTGCTCTTAAAATAATCCTACATGTATGCATTATGAAGCATGGGCGCCCATATGGGGGGGGGGGGCAAGTTTGGGCTCAAGCCCTCCCCCCCCCCTTAGAAATTAGAACTTTCTTGCTTTTAGTACTTTTTTCTTTGCAAAAATGTAAAAACATTTCTTCTCCAGCCATTGATGAATAAGTTATTAAAAATGTCAAATTCTAATAATCTATTTTGAAATCGGTTTCCATGGGAAAAATATCCTGCTAAACCATGGGGGAAATATTTACCCCCCCCCCCCCCCCACCCTCTACAATTTTGCATATAGGCGTCCATGTTAAATAGTGATGGAGTAGAATAAGACAGAGACCAACAGATTTCACATTATTATTGTAATGTCTGCTGTACATTGGCCTTGATAGAGTGCAGCCTTGTGGATAGGACGTTGGAGTTGGAATAGAAGAGATCTGTGTTCAGAGCCTGATGCCGCCAAAGTCTCACCAAGTATATGCGCGAATACAAAAAAGAAAAAAAAAATACTGGGGTTGGTCACTAGCATTTACCTTGAGTGAAAGGTAGATTTTTCCTCTCCATCAGTACTATGCTGAAATTGTTGAGGTGATGATAGATTGGTGCTGTCATTTTCTCTTCAGTGACCCACTTATCCATGGGCGCCCATATAGGGGACAAGCCCCCTTCCCCACTTACAAATTAGAACCTCCTTTCTTTTAGTACCTTTTTCTTCGCAAAAATGTAAAAACATTTCTTCACCAGCCGTTAATGAATAAGTTATTAAAATTATCGAACTTTAATAACTCTAATCTATACAGCAATTGGTTTCCATGGGTCAAATATCCTGCTAAATCATGAGGGAGAAATCTGAGCTCCCCCTTAAAATTTTGCTTATGGGCGCTCATGCTTATCATTGTATTTAAGCGCAATAAACTAATGAAAATGATAGGTGCGAGGGTCACTGGGGTCATGATCTACCTTTGTATAACAAAAGATAACTAGCTGTTTTTTGAACTTGCACATTTTGCATTTAAGCCATGGAATTTATATTCTAGCATATATAATGTAATTTCGCGAAAATAAAGGCAGAAAATGGAGCTTTTTAAAAACATTTGTCACTTTCAAAAAAATAATTTTTTTTTTTTCAATATTTGCCATTTTGTTCTCTTGCCTTTTCTAACTGGAGATGATTAAAAAGTCGTACACCCTGAAAAAATCTAAAAAAGAGTAATTTTAGAAAGGAGAAAGAATGACTCGGAAATTCATTATGTTACTGAATGGTAAGTAAATTTTCTTTACTCAAACCGACTTCCAAAATGGAAGGCGGTAATTAATGTATACATAACATAGATATTTTCAAAATCTATCTATAGCGTTTTATTGAATAAACTAATTTGGCTAATTCTTGTTTAGTTGATTAAGGATAATATCTCAGATTTGTTTAATTGCTTTTTATACAAAGCCAATAAAAGGAAGTTTACCAAAAGCTTTGTCAGGTTAAAAGTAGCTTAATTTAAATTTCGGTAAGCTTTTAGTTAACGAACCATAAAGTCTTTCTGGATGAACGTCTTTACAAAAATGGTTGATGAGCCTTATAGAATTTTATAAAAAATTATATAGAAGTCTGTAAGAAAGTTTTTATAGAAATTATTTCTCTGTATTCCTATAGATTTCTTTATAAAATTTGAGGATAAAGCTTCTGTGGAAAATTTCTTCTATAAAATTCTATAGAAACTGTTATAGAATTTGACCATGAAATTTATATAGATAATTGCTTCTATACAATAGTAACTTTTATAGAACTCGAATGAGGTTTCTATTGATAATTAATTCTATAAAATTCTATAGAATTTGATTACAAAATTTCTCTTATTGTAAAGTTTTGTAAAAGAATTGTGAATTCGTTCATTTTGTGAACAATTATAGCTTTCATTGGTGTTAGAAAGGTTTATAAAAAAGTCCTCAATTAATCTAGTTCATTTTAAGAATAAATTATTTTCCAATTAATTATTTGTTAAGGTTATATTTTTTATTACAAGGGATGTGGATTATTTGGTCTTTAATAATAATAATAATACTGTTGCATTTTGTCATATAATTTAATTAAATAAATCAAACGTAATTAATTAATCGACAACAAAAATTTAAAAAAGCCAGCGCTATTTATTTTGGTATAGTGAATAACTTGAAAACGAGTTTTAAGTGGAAAGCTTCAAAATTTAGTTGCATTTCATAGTTGTATTTAGGACTGAAACGAAAGTGCTATATTATTTGTTTTACAAACTGAGTCGAGAGAAAAAAGTTTTTATGAAAATACTGCGTTTCAAGAAATATACAAAACCTAAAAAAAATCATTAATGACTGTGAAAATTAAAAGGTGGTAAGACACCCCATTGGCAGTTTTGAAGCTTTCTTTATTTGATGTAAACGGTGTGAAAATGGGCTCATTGTAAGCCGAAATAGAAATTACATATATGTAAGTTGCATGTTTGTGCATTATAATGTTCTCAATGCTTCATTCCCTCAATACTCAGCTTAGTGACGGCCAGAGAAATTATTTTCTCTGCATTATTTTCATTTAGAAAATCTGTATAATTCTTACTTAGCCATATGATACAAATGACATTTCAAGGGGACCTGAATGTATTCCAAAAGAAAAAAAGAAACTAAAAGTAGAGTAAAAAGTAAAACTATCTATAACTCAAGGTCACCTGCTGTAAATATAAATCGCCGTTTTCGAAGCTTTTAGTGCAGTTTTTATCCACTTATCCCTGTGAATCTGTTTTTGTAGAGTTAAATAGGAATAAAATGAAAATATTGAGCAAGTACATTAAAAGCGACCCGAGGTGCGCTTTTTCGTTAGTTGCAACCAAATATTAAAAGCTTTTCAAGTGCAAAAAGGGGGTAATTCTCCTATTGATGTTGTCAAGTGACTGGTGTAACATGCCAACCTCACCTAGATCCTAGATTACTTCAAATTTATTTGTATTTAGTTCTTTGATTTCATGTGTTCTAATAAGAATATGTTTAAAATAAAGTTGTAGTAAACATAAAATTTCGTTTACAAAATTAGCTATATTTTAATTTTATAACCGATATTTCATTTTAATAATTAGTAATATATTTTAATTTAATGCCTATATTTTAATGTAACAGGAGGTACGAGCGAGAGGGGGGGGGGGCGGTGGAGCAATGCCCTTAAAGTTGACTTTTCTTTTTCTGGAAATTTATGCAAAATTATTGTTATATCACGATTGATTAAAATGATCTTCCCGAAAAAATTCAGGACACGGCTTCAAAAATCAGAGCGGCTGCCGCAACAGTAAGATTTGCTCCTTCAATTCAAAGTTTCATTTTAATTTTCATGAAAATAATGTGAGAAAAATATGAAACGCACAAGTCAATTTTTCTTTGTTTTAGTACGTGAATTCATCAGTACTAGCATTTTTTGATCAATCGGTAATTTTAAACTTAGGAAAGTGAAAGAGCCAGCCGCCCCTCCCCCGATGCTATCCTCACTGACTTCAGTTTCAAATTTTGATTGTATTCTTGCATTCCCCACATGCCTGATGGGCGAGGGGGGGGGGGCGTAAGCTCACATCAGTGTTCAAGGAGGAGGGTGCAGTACCCGAAATTTTGAGAACCCCTGGCTTAAAGTACAAATCCAATGCAAATATTTCAACATTGGAATTCTGATGGGAGTTATTCTATCCCAAAATGCTATATGTTTCTTTCTTGTATTGTATATTTCTGAATAATTGAGTGTTTCATTTAATTTCAGATTCAGCAGGATTCAACAACACATCAATGGGGACAAGCAAGTTAGAGAAGTTTTATACATGTGAAACCTGTTCGTACACCACTCGTTACAAGGCATCTTTGAACAAGCACAGAGTAGTTCATACGGGCGAGAGACCACATACGTGTGACGTGTGTTACAAGTCGTTCAGTCGGAAAGATAATCTTAAACAGCATCGTAGGATTCACAGCGGCGAAAAACCTTTTCAGTGCCCTGTTTGTTTCAAGTACTTTAACCAGAAGGGCTCCCTTGCAAGCCATTTTGGAATACATTTTAGGGAAAATTTATGATTTGTACATGTCATGTTTAAAATCACAAAATAATGCATGTGCCTTGCAGGGCTATTCTGCTGAGAGCAGGTAAACGGCAGTATTTGCGGAAATGAGTTTTAGACATAGTTGAAGAAACACGTTTTGGATTCCCGATTGGTAGAGTGTCGGATTCGGGGCCGGAGGGTCCTGGGTTCGATCCTCGATGGTCGAAGACCCACCGTCGTCATTAAAGGGGACTGGGCGACGTTAAATATGCTCGTGGTCTCAATGTCCTCCAAGTGAAACGATACCTCTGGGCAGTGGCGTAGCTAGACCCGACTTTCGGGGGGGGTTACTTCTTTTATATATATATATATATATATATATATATATATATATATATGTGTGTGTGTGTGCGTGTGTGTGTGTGTGTGTATGTATAATCGCTAGGAATTTTTTCCTTTTCTTTTTTTTTTCTTTCTCTTCTCTCTTCTTTTTCTCTTTTTTTTTGAGACTAACTTTTCGGGGGGGGTTTTGTCCCCAAAACCCCCCCCTTAGCTACGCCCCTGCCTCTGGGGGTGCTAGTACTAGGTAGCTATTAGCTCCTGGACTAGTTCTAAATTCTCATTAACTGTTGGATCCGGTGATGGTGCTGCCATCTATCGGTATATAAAATAATGGAGGCAAGGCACTTAGTATGCAGTCCTCGACATAAATACAGTTGTAGTCAGTTGTGACTCTGAATAGGAAGAGGATTCAATACTAACTATAGGGAAATGTTGAATTGGACTCTTTCCCCCCTTTTTTCCCAGCGGAAACCAAATAAGCAAGCTTGTACAATGAAGCAAACGCACAATAGCTGACAAAAAAAAAAAAAAAAAAAAAATGCAGTTACTGTCCTTTACCTGCCCACAGTAGTATTCTGCCCACCTAAGCAAGAGAGGCGTATCTCAAAAATTGGATTTAAATGATGAGAATTCTTGTAAATAGTATTTATTTTTTTCACTATCTTGGTTATAACTTTAAAAAAATCGCAGTAATTTTACTATTCATTTTTATTTTGTTAAATCCTATATGTTTATTACAATTTTGTAGCCATAACCAGGGCTGCTGAATTGCTATCAAAGAAAGTGTGAAAGCCCTGTCAACTTCAGAACCTATTTTCATGCGCTAACAGCCTCAATTTCGTCTAAGTGAAAATTCGCAAAAAATTGAAAAGAAGTACCGGAGCTGAGCTCTCATGCAAATTAAGCCTTCATTGTAATCTTTCTAAGCGATCCGTAGATGAAAAACGTTTTGAAAGAAAAGATTGAGATGTATGCTTGCGTTAGAGGCCGGTATTATTCGACTCTAAAAATCAGAACTGATGATAAACTAATGAAAAGAATACATAGAACACTTAAGTTTCTGAAATCTTCATTCAAAAGAAAACGAAAAATTCGTGAGTTTTATTCATTTTTCGCCTATTTTCTCTTTAAAATGGCTTAAGGTAGGCGAACATCCTAAATGTTTTTTCTTCAGTATTCTTTGTACCTTTCTTAAACTTAAAATAATTATTTAATATGACATGAATAACTCAGTTTTGACTGTTCATATGTTGAAAAAAAAATTTTTAAGGTTGTTTTTTAGTAAAAGGCCTTTTTTCTTTCAAAACTGCCGGTTAACACTTTCAATGTATTCACGTTTTCGTAGTTTCTGAAACCTTTTGTGTTTAACTCTTTAATGATATGGCCCCCCAAATTCGAAATAATTAACTAAAAACATATTTTGTAGCTAAATTGTATAAAACATCCTCCCGAAAAACGTAGTTTTCACCATTTAACTTTTATTAAACATCATTTGAGAACCACATATTGCATGTACATTAGCTTTTAGAGATTGATATCACTGTAATTTGTTCAATTATCACTTTTGCAAAGTTTCCAATGTATAGAATTTATACTTTTTTTTTTGCTAGAGCTGTTGGCGTAAATAAAAACTTTGAAACCGCGGTTATGAGAAAATCAAAAAAGATAAAATACATTTCAATAAAAATTCACGCATTTAAGTTCATAAATATTTTCTAGTTTTCTCAATTGTTCATAGATTAAAATTTTTTTGTGAATTTAGAATGAAGAATATTGGGGATATCTAAATTTCCTCAAAGTCTCTAAAACGATTTGTTTCGAAAAAGTGTGTTCCCCTACTTCTAAACCCCTACGTCTTGGAACTTCTAAAGTAGGATAAGTTTTCTTTTAAAATATCAGAACTAAAAAATTGAAATTACTCAGCAGTTCAGATCACTTGACCTTCATTTTAAGAAGCTCTTTCAGCCTGCTATCCTTAACCGGACAATCCTTCAGTCTCCTTTTAAGTTTTTGCTTTTCCCTTCTCTGTGCTAGAAAGACTTTTACTACTGTAATAACACTAAAAACTGTTCCCTGAACTTGTTTCTGTGTTTTAAATGTCAAAAGGAATTTGGATACAAAATCAAAATTTAAAGTTGAAATAAAAATTTAATGAAACAAGTCGGTAAAGTTTTCTATGAAAATATTAAATATATACTAGCAGTACCCGCACAGCGATGCCCGTGCTAAAAATTTAATGGAAGTCCATTGAATAAAAAAAAAATTGACGCCCCCTCCCCTTCTGATGTGAAATGATCGTTTTTTCTTTGTATAAAATGCGTACACTTTTCAAAAAAAAAAAAAAAAAAAAAAAACTATTTAAGTTTCTTTGGAATTTAAAACTTTTCGTCAAATCATTAAATTAGATTTACAGTTGCTTTAAAACTCGATTTAGCGAGTGAAGCGGTTTTTACTGCAATTTTAACTATTTCGCCAAATAAACAAAAAAAGACATCAAATAATATCTTTCAAATGTAAAAATAATTCCGCAGCTCTATTGTTTATCGCCAAACTTGCCCAGCAACCTCGCTATCATAATCCATCCGTCTAACGAAAAAAAAAAACATCCCGTGGAACATTCAAAAATCATCGTCAGAAAAAAGAAGAAAATCTCGTACATTTCACTCGGATAAAAACAAATCAAAAGTTTATTTTCTTTCAAAACAAATCGCTAAAACAATGAATTACATTAACGGTTGCCTTAAAACAATAATCCTAGATTGAACTGATCAGTGCCTAAAACGTGCCAAGCGACCACGCTATACCGGAACCCAGCCTTTTTGCGAGTGAAGCGGATGTTTTTTCTTTGGCAATAATAAATGATTCGCCAAACAAACAAAAAGGTATAAATCTTAATAACTTAAATAACAGAAAAAAAAAAAAAACACCATGCAAAATTACCCTTCCAAACAATGATGACAGATATTAAAATACTTTTAAGAAATTAAAATGCGAAAGATGGATTTTAAAAGCGTAACCATGGAAACATGAAATAAAATAAGTTTAAGAAATCAGATGCAAAGGATTCAAAAAGCGTAACCATGGAAACGCGAAAATAAAATAGTTGACAATCTGAATCAAAATGACATATTTCGAAATTGATTTAAAAACGCTTGTAACTTTTTTTCCTTTGAAGGTAGAAGCTAATTTTTTCGACCAAAGGTCGAGAGAGATCTGGAGTAAAAAATCTCGCTTTTTCCAATGCTGTCAAAAAGAAAACTGTGGGACAATTTCTTCACTTTTTGTTGATAGATTTAATGAAGAAAGTATTGCCTAAATTTCAGCTAAGCCTAAAAAAGTTCGAGCTAAAAACGTAAATTACTCCCCCCGTAATAAAGTTAGAGCATTGAAATAAAATGTTTAGAACGCAGAAAACTCTACCCTTTTTAACGATATATAATATTAATATGTGAAGTAATTTTTCACCCCTTTAATAGCCAATAATAGGCAATTTACGTGAAATTTGGGCCTAAATTTTAATAAAAAAAGAACTACTTATCGGATTTTTTTCGAATTATAGCCTATGTTACTCAGTAAGAAAGCAGCTTTCATATAGTGAAAGAATTTTTCAAATAGGTGCAGTGGTTCCGGAGATTACCTCGAACATATAAACACACAAAAATCCGCCCTCTCTCTTTATAATATTAGTAAAGATTTTTTCTCGCGTACTTGAAAGATCTTCAGAGATTGTATGGTTTGTTCCTTTAGCCATACTCAAAGGATAAAAATCATCCTCAGATATTAAGTATAAAAAAATCACTACCCATCTAGAAAAAACGGAAAATCCCGCTGCAACATCCCCCATTTGAAAAAGAATAAAACAATCGAATGGATATCGTTTAAAAAATGATAAATGTAAAAACAGTTCCCTGAATAAGTGAAAATCACTCCCCCCCCCCTTCCCGATGTAAAATAAACACGTTCTTCAATTAAAATGACTAAACACTCTTTAAAAACCAAAAACAATTCTTTGCAATTTAAAATATTTCACCAAATGAACAAAAAATACAATAAATTACAATAACAGTAGTAAACAAATAATCACGCAACTGTATTGTAATGGCCGAGGTCGGCAAGCCACCACGTTCCTGTAATCCAGCTGATCAGTGAGCGAAGCGAACTCCGACCGATTAGCGGTCCCATCTTTTGAATGAAAACTTTATATATTTGCCTAATTGCCCTGATCATGTGTGTACAGAACTACCCTGTTGTAATTAATCTGGACGAAAATAAAATTTGTTTCGTCTTAAAATTTCACCATCTTTTCCTTTAATAATGTACTGATTAGTTTGATAATCCTTAAAGTACTGTTGCCATTGGTACCAAATCGATTTGAACCGAGAAACAAATGTTATGTACGGTACTATCCGATTATTTGGTTAGGAAAAGAAAACCTAAAGCACCGAACCGGTCACATGATTTAACTACGACGAAAAATACGCGTTTTGCGTGAACCTAGTGAAAGAAACCGATTTCTTCCAGTACTTTACTTTAAAATGTATCACTGGACCTAAAATCGTTGCTTTCAAGAAATAAAAGCTTCACTCTCTCTCTACGTTTTATCTATTTTCAATTGACATGTCACAGTAGGAAATTTCATTACAAAAAGCAGAGCTGTCTTTCTTATTGTTCTTTGGCAACGGGTTAAATATTTATTTCAATTCTCGCTCAACAATAGGTTAAAATAAATATTAATCATTTGGGAGATATAAACATCCAATGTTTAAATTAATTAATTAACAAAAACGTTTCCGATTCGATCCATCGCTCTTCGAAACCATGCTTGCTACAACTTAATTACACACAAAAAATTTGATCAAAATCGGTCCAGCCGTTTAAAAGCCTTATGGTGACAAACGTCTGCACAGAAGATTTTTATATATTAAGATTTTTTAAAATTTAAAAATAGGATATACGAGATTTTGGGTCGAAGCACATTGTGTCTGATCCTCCCCCTTCCCCCCCGCCTCACTAAATGCTGGAAGATCATCTGCTTCGAACAAAACTCTTACGCGAGTCTCATCTTTCAACTTTTTTTTTTCATTCAAGAGTTTTGTATATGTTATTTATTTTTGACCATTAGCAAAAACTGGGAGGGAGGAGGGGGGACACTTGGGCACAATACCAGAACAAACTTATAAAACTCAAGATGTTCAATGTACAGAGAAGATTTTTAAAACCATTTTATTATTGATATAAATGATTTTTGTAATAAAAACATTTTATTTTTGTATGTTTTTTGCATTGTTTTTCTTTGAGTAACGATAGTGATATTTTATTCATACAAGTTCAAATGAGTTTACTGAAATTTGACTCCTAATTAGGTGAAGGATTGAATGTTGTAAATTCTGGTTTCTTTAAAAACTGCTTGTTAATTACCAAGAAGGAACGTTTAAAACGGTGGAAAGCATAGACCTCTGAAAATATATACAACAATGTTGCACAGAGAAATGATAGTTTTGGCATCGACCGAGCCAAAGCTATTCAAGTACGCTAAAGGTGGCAGTTGCATATTAAAGCTGTTGGTGTGATCGAGAAGTTTTCTCCAAGCATATAAAGGTTCCTGTAAGTACTCGCTCCCGAAAAGGTTTTTACATACCTGCCAACTTTGATGCATTAGGCGTAAAATTTGCGCATTATAATAGTTATTACCCTTTTACGCCCCAATCCCGATTTTTTTTTTTGCGCATTTCTAAATCCAATTGCATTTGCTCCCGTAATACACGTTCATTTTTGTCTGCTATGCAGTTCTGAAGCTTAAGCATTAATAACTTTGTGTTGACTATTACTTTCAGCCGCCTTTCCTTCTTTTTCGGCTGAGGACTTGTGTGCTTGTCTTTTAATCACTCCCATTTGAAAATTCATCCAGTTGCATCCGAGTAAATTTAAGCCAACACCATTTGAAAAACTTAACCTTAACTTACCAAAGATATAGTTAAGAAAGATTTTAATAACTTTGTTCTTATAGAAAAAAAAAAAAAAAAAACATACAGACGTCACGAGAAAAGTCGTTGTAATTAACTCGGGGAATGTCAAAATGGATACTTCGGGTTTTTATACGTTCTTAGGCACTTATCCGCGTGTGGTTGAGTTGAAAAAAAAACTCAACATTGATTCGGGGGTGGGCAAAGTTGAAATTAAGGCCGAATTTTGAGTGAAAATTTTTTCGCGAATACAATACTTCCTTTTTTTGTAAAAGGAAGTAAAAATTGAAATCTGGAAATTTTGTGAGTTGTTCAAATTCAAATGCAAGGATACTTCCAGCCTTTTTAAAGTTTTGACAATTCGATCAGTTACTGCAATATAGGGCTGCCATTGGTAAGTAAAAAAGCGACTATTGCTACTATTCTAAAGCAAAGGTGACTACGGCGACAATTGACGTATATGTTTTTATTTAGGAGGGGACAATATGACCAAGGTTAGAACCAGGAAGAGTTCGGGGACCCTCCCCTGAAAAGTTTTCGAAATTGAAAAACGCAATCTGAAATTTTGAAAAATTGAAATCTTAAAGACGCAATTTCAGACTATCCTTGGCAGTAACATTTAGGAAAGGGGGTGTTTCCGGGACCCTCCTCTGGAATTGTTTTGAAATTCCACTGAAGCCTGGAAAAGGCTTGTTAAAGTCTCTTAATTTAAGGGTCGTTGAAGGAAATTTTTCGTATAATTGCCCCATGTATAGGTCAAGCAGCGTACTGTGAGCAGTTTCACATACATACCACTCAGCCTAAAATATATTTGTTGAAGCATCATTGCAGTAAGACAGTGGTGCCCAATCTACAGCACTGTGCCGGGTGTGCGACCACCCCCCTCTCCCTGATCGGAGTGGAGTGGCTTTGGGATTCGTGAAAGAGATAATTTCAGGGACATATTTATACACCTAAAAAATTTTCTTCCACATTTAATGCGTTCAACTTGCAATAGCGCGATCACTGGACTTTAACATTTTAGCTGCAGATTTGGTGCCCAAGGCGCCTAGGCTAATGCCTTAATCTGGTCTTGTCTAGTGCTACTGTTATATTTCCAAAGTGTATAAAAAACAACAAGCTTTCGGTATAATTTTAGAAGAGTTATCAAGATTTGTTATGCATTTGAGCGCAATCTCTCTACTTTAGCGTGTTGCAATGTCAAATTTCTGTAAACATGATTACCAGAAAAGTTCGTGTGTTCCCCAAAACTTTTCTTTAAAAAGATAAATATTTTTCCCTGTTGATGACGTAAAATATGTTTTTTTTCCTCTAGAAAGATGGGCAGAGTATGCATTTCTTTTATTGTATTTTCCTATGGACATAATTAATGTACAATAGATAAGTCACTGTTAATTTTTAATTTAATAATGAATCTGAGGAATATTACCGTAATTTATTACTACGAACAAGGGCGCCCATAAAAGGGGGGATCGAGCCTCCCCCCCCTTTGAAATTCGAACTTCCTTGCTTTTGGCACTCTTTTCTTTGTAATAATGTGAAAACATTTATTCTCCAGCCGTTAATGAATAAGTTATCAAAAATGATAAATTATAATAACTCTAATCCGTCCCGAAATCGGTTTCCATTTAAAAAATACCCTGCTAAACCATGGGGGAAGTACCTGAGCCCCCCTCCCCCCTACAATTTTGCATATGGGCGCCCTTGCTTACGAATCTATAATAGGTAAATGCAGTTTTCTTACAACAACATCCTTCGTGCAGAAAAAAAAAAGTCTTTCGTATTAAAATTGCAGCCGAGCTTGGATTACCACCACTGAATTCCAACAAAGGCTTTTTAAAATGCTGTCTTAATCTGCAACATACATATAAGTGCGAGTTGGACAAACCCTTGTCTATCATTGCCGCTCATGCATTTAAATCAGCGGTTCTCACCCCGGGGGGGGGGGCGTTTTAAATAAGGAATTTAAATCGTAAAACTAACTATAATTTACTTATTCACTCAATACATATTTTAGTCCAATAATCTTTTTTATATCTTCGCCTTTTGAGGCTTTTAGTGTGTTTTTCATCCACATGTCTTTGAATTAGGATTTCTGCTTTCGCACAGCTAAAGTCAAAGTATCGGGCTGATCATTGAAACTGGCTTGAGTTTTATGCTTTATAATAGTCACAACCTATAAGAAACCAAAGGATAAGCAGTGACCAGTGATTCCGCCGCAGCCCTTCCATTGATTTAGTCAAAGTGACATTTATTCAAGAGCAACTTCCCCTAAATGCCTCAAATTAATTTATTTGGTTTTTTAATTCTTTGATTTCATATGTTCGAATAAAAATAAGTTCAAAATAAAGTTAACAGAAATAATATTAAATTTTGTGTACGAAATTATCTATATTTTAATTGAATTATCCCTTTCAGCTATCCTAACCAGTCAAATTCCGATTGTACTACTTACATTGATCACATAGGGGGTGGGCGTGATCTTAGGTTAGTGCTCATAGGGGGGTGCAAAGCCGGGAAAATTGAGAAACCCCAATTTAAATGATGCAGAAAAATACATCGGCATTTTTCAGAATGCATATGCCGTTTGACCGCAATATGTTTTTGCACATTCACACTCAAAATAAATAATACCTTTATAAGAAATATATAGTTTTCGATGATCGATTTAAAAGTGTGCTTTACACCTGAAATTTCCTAGGACTGGAGTCGTACCCTTTTTTTTTTTTTTGGCCGGTAAGGAATGACTCACCCGGAACCCCAATTTAGTGGTTGTTCGTAATGACTTGATTAAAAATCAGAAACTGAATCCCTTGTAAGTGAGTATCTTGTGCCAATTAAAAGAAACAGTTAAGCCCAACATTTTTACCAAAAAGCTTAGAAATGAAAAATTTTTACGAAACACATTACAAAAAAAAAAAAAAAAAAATGCAGAGTGAGTTTTCCTTTTTTTTCCTCTGTGTGATGAAAAAGTTGCGAAAAGTAGTAAAGAAAGAAATAGTAATAAAAGTTCCTTATACTTTTCGTGGAATGGTTAAATTAATCTTTGAATGGTTGATAGAAAGGTTAGATCAAATGAAGAATTCTGAAAATTTAAAACAACTCTTTTTCGCACACAAACAAAGGAGGAAGGGGGATTTTTAATGCAAAATTTTAAAACATGTTTTTTTGAATTTCTTTTTCCTATTTTAAATTTTTTCCTCGGAAAATGTTTAAAAATAAAATACCCCCCCCCCTCTATATATTAAAAAAAATGGAAATTTTGTCTGTGATGGACCTGCGTCCAGAGACCCCACAGCCTTCAAATTTTGTACAAAGTTTACTTCGAACACCAGAAGGTTGCATCTGGGTTTTTTTTTTTTTTTCAAACATCGGGACGGAGTCCCCTAGTTTATGAAATAAACGCATGCAATTACTGCCACATAGGCCACAACATGCGTGGTAAATTAACTTTTCCTCAATTCTTTAAACTCTACGAAAAAGAGATCTTTGAGTGATTTCCTTCCTGTAGAATCTGTAAGACGACGCTTGGGAGTTGTGAAATTTCTTCAGTGAATGGACGTTACAATTGGCCCGATGCACCATTGATAGTGGTGACGTCATTTTCTAAAATATAATCAAAACAGACTTCCAGATTCATCAGTAATCAGTTTCGTCAACGTTTTCAATTTTTTCATCATATGGAATTACTATTATAATATCAGCGATCCCACTAAAATTTGTTAGTCAAATGCTTGATATTTATTGCAGATCCTAACCGTATGATCACTTAATTTACTTCTATATCTGAACACTTGAATGATATTTAAGTTAGTTAAAACCTGGTGCTCTTAAAATAATCCTACATGTATGCATTATGAAGCATGGGCGCCCATATGGGGGGGGGCAAGTTTGGGCTCAAGCCCTCCCCCCCCCCTTAGAAATTAGAACTTTCTTGCTTTTAGTACTTTTTTCTTTGCAAAAATGTAAAAACATTTCTTCTCCAGCCATTGATGAATAAGTTATTAAAAATGTCAAATTCTAATAATCTATTTTGAAATCGGTTTCCATGGGAAAAATATCCTGCTAAACCATGGGGGAAATATTTACCCCCCCCCCACCCTCTACAATTTTGCATATAGGCGTCCATGTTAAATAGTGATGGAGTAGAATAAGACAGAGACCAACAGATTTCACATTATTATTGTAATGTCTGCTGTACATTGGCCTTGATAGAGTGCAGCCTTGTGGATAGGACGTTGGAGTTGGAATAGAAGAGATCTGTGTTCAGAGCCTGATGCCGCCAAAGTCTCACCAAGTATATGCGCGAATACAAAAAAGAAAAAAAAAATACTGGGGTTGGTCACTAGCATTTACCTTGAGTGAAAGGTAGATTTTTCCTCTCCATCAGTACTATGCTGAAATTGTTGAGGTGATGATAGATTGGTGCTGTCATTTTCTCTTCAGTGACCCACTTATCCATGGGCGCCCATATAGGGGACAAGCCCCCTTCCCCACTTACAAATTAGAACCTCCTTTCTTTTAGTACCTTTTTCTTCGCAAAAATGTAAAAACATTTCTTCACCAGCCGTTAATGAATAAGTTATTAAAATTATCGAACTTTAATAACTCTAATCTATACAGCAATTGGTTTCCATGGGTCAAATATCCTGCTAAATCATGAGGGAGAAATCTGAGCTCCCCCTTAAAATTTTGCTTATGGGCGCTCATGCTTATCATTGTATTTAAGCGCAATAAACTAATGAAAATGATAGGTGCGAGGGTCACTGGGGTCATGATCTACCTTTGTATAACAAAAGATAACTAGCTGTTTTTTGAACTTGCACATTTTGCATTTAAGCCATGGAATTTATATTCTAGCATATATAATGTAATTTCGCGAAAATAAAGGCAGAAAATGGAGCTTTTTAAAAACATTTGTCACTTTCAAAAAAATAATTTTTTTTTTTTCAATATTTGCCATTTTGTTCTCTTGCCTTTTCTAACTGGAGATGATTAAAAAGTCGTACACCCTGAAAAAATCTAAAAAAGAGTAATTTTAGAAAGGAGAAAGAATGACTCGGAAATTCATTATGTTACTGAATGGTAAGTAAATTTTCTTTACTCAAACCGACTTCCAAAATGGAAGGCGGTAATTAATGTATACATAACATAGATATTTTCAAAATCTATCTATAGCGTTTTATTGAATAAACTAATTTGGCTAATTCTTGTTTAGTTGATTAAGGATAATATCTCAGATTTGTTTAATTGCTTTTTATACAAAGCCAATAAAAGGAAGTTTACCAAAAGCTTTGTCAGGTTAAAAGTAGCTTAATTTAAATTTCGGTAAGCTTTTAGTTAACGAACCATAAAGTCTTTCTGGATGAACGTCTTTACAAAAATGGTTGATGAGCCTTATAGAATTTTATAAAAAATTATATAGAAGTCTGTAAGAAAGTTTTTATAGAAATTATTTCTCTGTATTCCTATAGATTTCTTTATAAAATTTGAGGATAAAGCTTCTGTGGAAAATTTCTTCTATAAAATTCTATAGAAACTGTTATAGAATTTGACCATGAAATTTATATAGATAATTGCTTCTATACAATAGTAACTTTTATAGAACTCGAATGAGGTTTCTATTGATAATTAATTCTATAAAATTCTATAGAATTTGATTACAAAATTTCTCTTATTGTAAAGTTTTGTAAAAGAATTGTGAATTCGTTCATTTTGTGAACAATTATAGCTTTCATTGGTGTTAGAAAGGTTTATAAAAAAGTCCTCAATTAATCTAGTTCATTTTAAGAATAAATTATTTTCCAATTAATTATTTGTTAAGGTTATATTTTTTATTACAAGGGATGTGGATTATTTGGTCTTTAATAATAATAATAATACTGTTGCATTTTGTCATATAATTTAATTAAATAAATCAAACGTAATTAATTAATCGACAACAAAAATTTAAAAAAGCCAGCGCTATTTATTTTGGTATAGTGAATAACTTGAAAACGAGTTTTAAGTGGAAAGCTTCAAAATTTAGTTGCATTTCATAGTTGTATTTAGGACTGAAACGAAAGTGCTATATTATTTGTTTTACAAACTGAGTCGAGAGAAAAAAGTTTTTATGAAAATACTGCGTTTCAAGAAATATACAAAACCTAAAAAAAATCATTAATGACTGTGAAAATTAAAAGGTGGTAAGACACCCCATTGGCAGTTTTGAAGCTTTCTTTATTTGATGTAAACGGTGTGAAAATGGGCTCATTGTAAGCCGAAATAGAAATTACATATATGTAAGTTGCATGTTTGTGCATTATAATGTTCTCAATGCTTCATTCCCTCAATACTCAGCTTAGTGACGGCCAGAGAAATTATTTTCTCTGCATTATTTTCATTTAGAAAATCTGTATAATTCTTACTTAGCCATATGATACAAATGACATTTCAAGGGGACCTGAATGTATTCCAAAAGAAAAAAAGAAACTAAAAGTAGAGTAAAAAGTAAAACTATCTATAACTCAAGGTCACCTGCTGTAAATATAAATCGCCGTTTTCGAAGCTTTTAGTGCAGTTTTTATCCACTTATCCCTGTGAATCTGTTTTTGTAGAGTTAAATAGGAATAAAATGAAAATATTGAGCAAGTACATTAAAAGCGACCCGAGGTGCGCTTTTTCGTTAGTTGCAACCAAATATTAAAAGCTTTTCAAGTGCAAAAAGGGGGTAATTCTCCTATTGATGTTGTCAAGTGACTGGTGTAACATGCCAACCTCACCTAGATCCTAGATTACTTCAAATTTATTTGTATTTAGTTCTTTGATTTCATGTGTTCTAATAAGAATATGTTTAAAATAAAGTTGTAGTAAACATAAAATTTCGTTTACAAAATTAGCTATATTTTAATTTTATAACCGATATTTCATTTTAATAATTAGTAATATATTTTAATTTAATGCCTATATTTTAATGTAACAGGAGGTACGAGCGAGAGGGGGGGGGGGGGCGGTGGAGCAATGCCCTTAAAGTTGACTTTTCTTTTTCTGGAAATTTATGCAAAATTATTGTTATATCACGATTGATTAAAATGATCTTCCCGAAAAAATTCAGGACACGGCTTCAAAAATCAGAGCGGCTGCCGCAACAGTAAGATTTGCTCCTTCAATTCAAAGTTTCATTTTAATTTTCATGAAAATAATGTGAGAAAAATATGAAACGCACAAGTCAATTTTTCTTTGTTTTAGTACGTGAATTCATCAGTACTAGCATTTTTTGATCAATCGGTAATTTTAAACTTAGGAAAGTGAAAGAGCCAGCCGCCCCTCCCCCGATGCTATCCTCACTGACTTCAGTTTCAAATTTTGATTGTATTCTTGCATTCCCCACATGCCTGATGGGCGAGGGGGGGGGGGGGCGTAAGCTCACATCAGTGTTCAAGGAGGAGGGTGCAGTACCCGAAATTTTGAGAACCCCTGGCTTAAAGTACAAATCCAATGCAAATATTTCAACATTGGAATTCTGATGGGAGTTATTCTATCCCAAAATGCTATATGTTTCTTTCTTGTATTGTATATTTCTGAATAATTGAGTGTTTCATTTAATTTCAGATTCAGCAGGATTCAACAACACATCAATGGGGACAAGCAAGTTAGAGAAGTTTTATACATGTGAAACCTGTTCGTACACCACTCGTTACAAGGCATCTTTGAACAAGCACAGAGTAGTTCATACGGGCGAGAGACCACATACGTGTGACGTGTGTTACAAGTCGTTCAGTCGGAAAGATAATCTTAAACAGCATCGTAGGATTCACAGCGGCGAAAAACCTTTTCAGTGCCCTGTTTGTTTCAAGTACTTTAACCAGAAGGGCTCCCTTGCAAGCCATTTTGGAATACATTTTAGGGAAAATTTATGATTTGTACATGTCATGTTTAAAATCACAAAATAATGCATGTGCCTTGCAGGGCTATTCTGCTGAGAGCAGGTAAACGGCAGTATTTGCGGAAATGAGTTTTAGACATAGTTGAAGAAACACGTTTTGGATTCCCGATTGGTAGAGTGTCGGATTCGGGGCCGGAGGGTCCTGGGTTCGATCCTCGATGGTCGAAGACCCACCGTCGTCATTAAAGGGGACTGGGCGACGTTAAATATGCTCGTGGTCTCAATGTCCTCCAAGTGAAACGATACCTCTGGGGGTGCTAGTACTAGGTAGCTATTAGCTCCTGGACTAGTTCTAAATTCTCATTAACTGTTGGATCCGGTGATGGTGCTGCCATCTATCGGTATATAAAATAATGGAGGCAAGGCACTTAGTATGCAGTCCTCGACATAAATACAGTTGTAGTCAGTTGTGACTCTGAATAGGAAGAGGATTCAATACTAACTATAGGGAAATGTTGAATTGGACTCTTTCCCCCCTTTTTTCCCAGCGGAAACCAAATAAGCAAGCTTGTACAATGAAGCAAACGCACAATAGCTGACAAAAAAAAAAAAAAAAAAAAAATGCAGTTACTGTCCTTTACCTGCCCACAGTAGTATTCTGCCCACCTAAGCAAGAGAGGCGTATCTCAAAAATTGGATTTAAATGATGAGAATTCTTGTAAATAGTATTTATTTTTTTCACTATCTTGGTTATAACTTTAAAAAAATCGCAGTAATTTTACTATTCATTTTTATTTTGTTAAATCCTATATGTTTATTACAATTTTGTAGCCATAACCAGGGCTGCTGAATTGCTATCAAAGAAAGTGTGAAAGCCCTGTCAACTTCAGAACCTATTTTCATGCGCTAACAGCCTCAATTTCGTCTAAGTGAAAATTCGCAAAAAATTGAAAAGAAGTACCGGAGCTGAGCTCTCATGCAAATTAAGCCTTCATTGTAATCTTTCTAAGCGATCCGTAGATGAAAAACGTTTTGAAAGAAAAGATTGAGATGTATGCTTGCGTTAGAGGCCGGTATTATTCGACTCTAAAAATCAGAACTGATGATAAACTAATGAAAAGAATACATAGAACACTTAAGTTTCTGAAATCTTCATTCAAAAGAAAACGAAAAATTCGTGAGTTTTATTCATTTTTCGCCTATTTTCTCTTTAAAATGGCTTAAGGTAGGCGAACATCCTAAATGTTTTTTCTTCAGTATTCTTTGTACCTTTCTTAAACTTAAAATAATTATTTAATATGACATGAATAACTCAGTTTTGACTGTTCATATGTTGAAAAAAAAATTTTTAAGGTTGTTTTTTAGTAAAAGGCCTTTTTTCTTTCAAAACTGCCGGTTAACACTTTCAATGTATTCACGTTTTCGTAGTTTCTGAAACCTTTTGTGTTTAACTCTTTAATGATATGGCCCCCCAAATTCGAAATAATTAACTAAAAACATATTTTGTAGCTAAATTGTATAAAACATCCTCCCGAAAAACGTAGTTTTCACCATTTAACTTTTATTAAACATCATTTGAGAACCACATATTGCATGTACATTAGCTTTTAGAGATTGATATCACTGTAATTTGTTCAATTATCACTTTTGCAAAGTTTCCAATGTATAGAATTTATACTTTTTTTTTTGCTAGAGCTGTTGGCGTAAATAAAAACTTTGAAACCGCGGTTATGAGAAAATCAAAAAAGGTAAAATACATTTCAATAAAAATTCACGCATTTAAGTTCATAAATATTTTCTAGTTTTCTCAATTGTTCATAGATTAAAATTTTTTTGTGAATTTAGAATGAAGAATATTGGGGATATCTAAATTTCCTCAAAGTCTCTAAAACGATTTGTTTCGAAAAAGTGTGTTCCCCTACTTCTAAACCCCTACGTCTTGGAACTTCTAAAGTAGGATAAGTTTTCTTTTAAAATATCAGAACTAAAAAATTGAAATTACTCAGCAGTTCAGATCACTTGACCTTCATTTTAAGAAGCTCTTTCAGCCTGCTATCCTTAACCGGACAATCCTTCAGTCTCCTTTTAAGTTTTTGCTTTTCCCTTCTCTGTGCTAGAAAGACTTTTACTACTGTAATAACACTAAAAACTGTTCCCTGAACTTGTTTCTGTGTTTTAAATGTCAAAAGGAATTTGGATACAAAATCAAAATTTAAAGTTGAAATAAAAATTTAATGAAACAAGTCGGTAAAGTTTTCTATGAAAATATTAAATATATACTAGCAGTACCCGCACAGCGATGCCCGTGCTAAAAATTTAATGGAAGTCCATTGAATAAAAAAAAAATTGACGCCCCCTCCCCTTCTGATGTGAAATGATCGTTTTTTCTTTGTATAAAATGCGTACACTTTTCAAAAAAAAAAAAAAAAAAAAAAAACTATTTAAGTTTCTTTGGAATTTAAAACTTTTCGTCAAATCATTAAATTAGATTTACAGTTGCTTTAAAACTCGATTTAGCGAGTGAAGCGGTTTTTACTGCAATTTTAACTATTTCGCCAAATAAACAAAAAAAGACATCAAATAATATCTTTCAAATGTAAAAATAATTCCGCAGCTCTATTGTTTATCGCCAAACTTGCCCAGCAACCTCGCTATCATAATCCATCCGTCTAACGAAAAAAAAAAACATCCCGTGGAACATTCAAAAATCATCGTCAGAAAAAAGAAGAAAATCTCGTACATTTCACTCGGATAAAAACAAATCAAAAGTTTATTTTCTTTCAAAACAAATCGCTAAAACAATGAATTACATTAACGGTTGCCTTAAAACAATAATCCTAGATTGAACTGATCAGTGCCTAAAACGTGCCAAGCGACCACGCTATACCGGAACCCAGCCTTTTTGCGAGTGAAGCGGATGTTTTTTCTTTGGCAATAATAAATGATTCGCCAAACAAACAAAAAGGTATAAATCTTAATAACTTAAATAACAGAAAAAAAAAAAAAACACCATGCAAAATTACCCTTCCAAACAATGATGACAGATATTAAAATACTTTTAAGAAATTAAAATGCGAAAGATGGATTTTAAAAGCGTAACCATGGAAACATGAAATAAAATAAGTTTAAGAAATCAGATGCAAAGGATTCAAAAAGCGTAACCATGGAAACGCGAAAATAAAATAGTTGACAATCTGAATCAAAATGACATATTTCGAAATTGATTTAAAAACGCTTGTAACTTTTTTTCCTTTGAAGGTAGAAGCTAATTTTTTCGACCAAAGGTCGAGAGAGATCTGGAGTAAAAAATCTCGCTTTTTCCAATGCTGTCAAAAAGAAAACTGTGGGACAATTTCTTCACTTTTTGTTGATAGATTTAATGAAGAAAGTATTGCCTAAATTTCAGCTAAGCCTAAAAAAGTTCGAGCTAAAAACGTAAATTACTCCCCCCGTAATAAAGTTAGAGCATTGAAATAAAATGTTTAGAACGCAGAAAACTCTACCCTTTTTAACGATATATAATATTAATATGTGAAGTAATTTTTCACCCCTTTAATAGCCAATAATAGGCAATTTACGTGAAATTTGGGCCTAAATTTTAATAAAAAAAGAACTACTTATCGGATTTTTTTCGAATTATAGCCTATGTTACTCAGTAAGAAAGCAGCTTTCATATAGTGAAAGAATTTTTCAAATAGGTGCAGTGGTTCCGGAGATTACCTCGAACATATAAACACACAAAAATCCGCCCTCTCTCTTTATAATATTAGTAAAGATTTTTTCTCGCGTACTTGAAAGATCTTCAGAGATTGTATGGTTTGTTCCTTTAGCCATACTCAAAGGATAAAAATCATCCTCAGATATTAAGTATAAAAAAATCACTACCCATCTAGAAAAAACGGAAAATCCCGCTGCAACATCCCCCATTTGAAAAAGAATAAAACAATCGAATGGATATCGTTTAAAAAATGATAAATGTAAAAACAGTTCCCTGAATAAGTGAAAATCACTCCCCCCCCCCCTTCCCGATGTAAAATAAACACGTTCTTCAATTAAAATGACTAAACACTCTTTAAAAACCAAAAACAATTCTTTGCAATTTAAAATATTTCACCAAATGAACAAAAAATACAATAAATTACAATAACAGTAGTAAACAAATAATCACGCAACTGTATTGTAATGGCCGAGGTCGGCAAGCCACCACGTTCCTGTAATCCAGCTGATCAGTGAGCGAAGCGAACTCCGACCGATTAGCGGTCCCATCTTTTGAATGAAAACTTTATATATTTGCCTAATTGCCCTGATCATGTGTGTACAGAACTACCCTGTTGTAATTAATCTGGACGAAAATAAAATTTGTTTCGTCTTAAAATTTCACCATCTTTTCCTTTAATAATGTACTGATTAGTTTGATAATCCTTAAAGTACTGTTGCCATTGGTACCAAATCGATTTGAACCGAGAAACAAATGTTATGTACGGTACTATCCGATTATTTGGTTAGGAAAAGAAAACCTAAAGCACCGAACCGGTCACATGATTTAACTACGACGAAAAATACGCGTTTTGCGTGAACCTAGTGAAAGAAACCGATTTCTTCCAGTACTTTACTTTAAAATGTATCACTGGACCTAAAATCGTTGCTTTCAAGAAATAAAAGCTTCACTCTCTCTCTACGTTTTATCTATTTTCAATTGACATGTCACAGTAGGAAATTTCATTACAAAAAGCAGAGCTGTCTTTCTTATTGTTCTTTGGCAACGGGTTAAATATTTATTTCAATTCTCGCTCAACAATAGGTTAAAATAAATATTAATCATTTGGGAGATATAAACATCCAATGTTTAAATTAATTAATTAACAAAAACGTTTCCGATTCGATCCATCGCTCTTCGAAACCATGCTTGCTACAACTTAATTACACACAAAAAATTTGATCAAAATCGGTCCAGCCGTTTAAAAGCCTTATGGTGACAAACGTCTGCACAGAAGATTTTTATATATTAAGATTTTTTAAAATTTAAAAATAGGATATACGAGATTTTGGGTCGAAGCACATTGTGTCTGATCCTCCCCCTTCCCCCCCGCCTCACTAAATGCTGGAAGATCATCTGCTTCGAACAAAACTCTTACGCGAGTCTCATCTTTCAACTTTTTTTTTTCATTCAAGAGTTTTGTATATGTTATTTATTTTTGACCATTAGCAAAAACTGGGAGGGAGGAGGGGGGACACTTGGGCACAATACCAGAACAAACTTATAAAACTCAAGATGTTCAATGTACAGAGAAGATTTTTAAAACCATTTTATTATTGATATAAATGATTTTTGTAATAAAAACATTTTATTTTTGTATGTTTTTTGCATTGTTTTTCTTTGAGTAACGATAGTGATATTTTATTCATACAAGTTCAAATGAGTTTACTGAAATTTGACTCCTAATTAGGTGAAGGATTGAATGTTGTAAATTCTGGTTTCTTTAAAAACTGCTTGTTAATTACCAAGAAGGAACGTTTAAAACGGTGGAAAGCATAGACCTCTGAAAATATATACAACAATGTTGCACAGAGAAATGATAGTTTTGGCATCGACCGAGCCAAAGCTATTCAAGTACGCTAAAGGTGGCAGTTGCATATTAAAGCTGTTGGTGTGATCGAGAAGTTTTCTCCAAGCATATAAAGGTTCCTGTAAGTACTCGCTCCCGAAAAGGTTTTTACATACCTGCCAACTTTGATGCATTAGGCGTAAAATTTGCGCATTATAATAGTTATTACCCTTTTACGCCCCAATCCCGATTTTTTTTTTTGCGCATTTCTAAATCCAATTGCATTTGCTCCCGTAATACACGTTCATTTTTGTCTGCTATGCAGTTCTGAAGCTTAAGCATTAATAACTTTGTGTTGACTATTACTTTCAGCCGCCTTTCCTTCTTTTTCGGCTGAGGACTTGTGTGCTTGTCTTTTAATCACTCCCATTTGAAAATTCATCCAGTTGCATCCGAGTAAATTTAAGCCAACACCATTTGAAAAACTTAACCTTAACTTACCAAAGATATAGTTAAGAAAGATTTTAATAACTTTGTTCTTATAGAAAAAAAAAAAAAAAAAACATACAGACGTCACGAGAAAAGTCGTTGTAATTAACTCGGGGAATGTCAAAATGGATACTTCGGGTTTTTATACGTTCTTAGGCACTTATCCGCGTGTGGTTGAGTTGAAAAAAAAACTCAACATTGATTCGGGGGTGGGCAAAGTTGAAATTAAGGCCGAATTTTGAGTGAAAATTTTTTCGCGAATACAATACTTCCTTTTTTTGTAAAAGGAAGTAAAAATTGAAATCTGGAAATTTTGTGAGTTGTTCAAATTCAAATGCAAGGATACTTCCAGCCTTTTTAAAGTTTTGACAATTCGATCAGTTACTGCAATATAGGGCTGCCATTGGTAAGTAAAAAAGCGACTATTGCTACTATTCTAAAGCAAAGGTGACTACGGCGACAATTGACGTATATGTTTTTATTTAGGAGGGGACAATATGACCAAGGTTAGAACCAGGAAGAGTTCGGGGACCCTCCCCTGAAAAGTTTTCGAAATTGAAAAACGCAATCTGAAATTTTGAAAAATTGAAATCTTAAAGACGCAATTTCAGACTATCCTTGGCAGTAACATTTAGGAAAGGGGGTGTTTCCGGGACCCTCCTCTGGAATTGTTTTGAAATTCCACTGAAGCCTGGAAAAGGCTTGTTAAAGTCTCTTAATTTAAGGGTCGTTGAAGGAAATTTTTCGTATAATTGCCCCATGTATAGGTCAAGCAGCGTACTGTGAGCAGTTTCACATACATACCACTCAGCCTAAAATATATTTGTTGAAGCATCATTGCAGTAAGACAGTGGTGCCCAATCTACAGCACTGTGCCGGGTGTGCGACCACCCCCCTCTCCCTGATCGGAGTGGAGTGGCTTTGGGATTCGTGAAAGAGATAATTTCAGGGACATATTTATACACCTAAAAAATTTTCTTCCACATTTAATGCGTTCAACTTGCAATAGCGCGATCACTGGACTTTAACATTTTAGCTGCAGATTTGGTGCCCAAGGCGCCTAGGCTAATGCCTTAATCTGGTCTTGTCTAGTGCTACTGTTATATTTCCAAAGTGTATAAAAAACAACAAGCTTTCGGTATAATTTTAGAAGAGTTATCAAGATTTGTTATGCATTTGAGCGCAATCTCTCTACTTTAGCGTGTTGCAATGTCAAATTTCTGTAAACATGATTACCAGAAAAGTTCGTGTGTTCCCCAAAACTTTTCTTTAAAAAGATAAATATTTTTCCCTGTTGATGACGTAAAATATGTTTTTTTTCCTCTAGAAAGATGGGCAGAGTATGCATTTCTTTTATTGTATTTTCCTATGGACATAATTAATGTACAATAGATAAGTCACTGTTAATTTTTATTTTAATAATGAATCTGAGGAATATTACCGTAATTTATTACTACGAACAAGGGCGCCCATAAAAGGGGGGATCGAGCCTCCCCCCCCTTTGAAATTCGAACTTCCTTGCTTTTGGCACTCTTTTCTTTGTAATAATGTGAAAACATTTATTCTCCAGCCGTTAATGAATAAGTTATCAAAAATGATAAATTATAATAACTCTAATCCGTCCCGAAATCGGTTTCCATTTAAAAAATACCCTGCTAAACCATGGGGGAAGTACCTGAGCCCCCCTCCCCCCTACAATTTTGCATATGGGCGCCCTTGCTTACGAATCTATAATAGGTAAATGCAGTTTTCTTACAACAACATCCTTCGTGCAGAAAAAAAAAAGTCTTTCGTATTAAAATTGCAGCCGAGCTTGGATTACCACCACTGAATTCCAACAAAGGCTTTTTAAAATGCTGTCTTAATCTGCAACATACATATAAGTGCGAGTTGGACAAACCCTTGTCTATCATTGCCGCTCATGCATTTAAATCAGCGGTTCTCACCCCGGGGGGGGGGGCGTTTTAAATAAGGAATTTAAATCGTAAAACTAACTATAATTTACTTATTCACTCAATACATATTTTAGTCCAATAATCTTTTTTATATCTTCGCCTTTTGAGGCTTTTAGTGTGTTTTTCATCCACATGTCTTTGAATTAGGATTTCTGCTTTCGCACAGCTAAAGTCAAAGTATCGGGCTGATCATTGAAACTGGCTTGAGTTTTATGCTTTATAATAGTCACAACCTATAAGAAACCAAAGGATAAGCAGTGACCAGTGATTCCGCCGCAGCCCTTCCATTGATTTAGTCAAAGTGACATTTATTCAAGAGCAACTTCCCCTAAATGCCTCAAATTAATTTATTTGGTTTTTTAATTCTTTGATTTCATATGTTCGAATAAAAATAAGTTCAAAATAAAGTTAACAGAAATAATATTAAATTTTGTGTACGAAATTATCTATATTTTAATTGAATTATCCCTTTCAGCTATCCTAACCAGTCAAATTCCGATTGTACTACTTACATTGATCACATAGGGGGTGGGCGTGATCTTAGGTTAGTGCTCATAGGGGGGTGCAAAGCCGGGAAAATTGAGAAACCCCAATTTAAATGATGCAGAAAAATACATCGGCATTTTTCAGAATGCATATGCCGTTTGACCGCAATATGTTTTTGCACATTCACACTCAAAATAAATAATACCTTTATAAGAAATATATAGTTTTCGATGATCGATTTAAAAGTGTGCTTTACACCTGAAATTTCCTAGGACTGGAGTCGTACCCTTTTTTTTTTTTTTGGCCGGTAAGGAATGACTCACCCGGAACCCCAATTTAGTGGTTGTTCGTAATGACTTGATTAAAAATCAGAAACTGAATCCCTTGTAAGTGAGTATCTTGTGCCAATTAAAAGAAACAGTTAAGCCCAACATTTTTACCAAAAAGCTTAGAAATGAAAAATTTTTACGAAACACATTACAAAAAAAAAAAAAAAAAATGCAGAGTGAGTTTTCCTTTTTTTTCCTCTGTGTGATGAAAAAGTTGCGAAAAGTAGTAAAGAAAGAAATAGTAATAAAAGTTCCTTATACTTTTCGTGGAATGGTTAAATTAATCTTTGAATGGTTGATAGAAAGGTTAGATCAAATGAAGAATTCTGAAAATTTAAAACAACTCTTTTTCGCACACAAACAAAGGAGGAAGGGGGATTTTTAATGCAAAATTTTAAAACATGTTTTTTTGAATTTCTTTTTCCTATTTTAAATTTTTTCCTCGGAAAATGTTTAAAAATAAAATACCCCCCCCCCCTCTATATATTAAAAAAAATGGAAATTTTGTCTGTGATGGACCTGCGTCCAGAGACCCCACAGCCTTCAAATTTTGTACAAAGTTTACTTCGAACACCAGAAGGTTGCATCTGGGTTTTTTTTTTTTTTTCAAACATCGGGACGGAGTCCCCTAGTTTATGAAATAAACGCATGCAATTACTGCCACATAGGCCACAACATGCGTGGTAAATTAACTTTTCCTCAATTCTTTAAACTCTACGAAAAAGAGATCTTTGAGTGATTTCCTTCCTGTAGAATCTGTAAGACGACGCTTGGGAGTTGTGAAATTTCTTCAGTGAATGGACGTTACAATTGGCCCGATGCACCATTGATAGTGGTGACGTCATTTTCTAAAATATAATCAAAACAGACTTCCAGATTCATCAGTAATCAGTTTCGTCAACGTTTTCAACATTTCGTATCGAACTCTTTTTATATAATTTCCCGCCGAGGTTGGAGCGATTTGGAAAATATTAATTTATTTATGCAAGGGACCACTTGAAAGGGAAGCTTGAAGTGTGAAAGTTATAGTTTTCAAAAACTATTACAACTGATTGATTTGGATCTGTGTTACTAAGTTTGGTAAGTACATAATATGTAAAACATTTATTTGAAAATTTCAATTCTGTAGCTGAAGTATTATCTAGTGCTGTTTTATTAATGAAGCCCAAAATGACTGGAAAGCTTTGATGAAAAAAAATTCCTGGTTTTCAAATGCATTTTTAATCAAATTTTATCTTATTTAGTTTCATTTATTTTTTCAGAGATCGCTGGAGAAAATATGTCGTGAGCTTTAGTAACTTTCTATTAAACTAAAAAACCAGTCTAGTAATCCGATTCAATAAATAACAGTGGAATTGCAATGCAACCATTTTTATAATATTCAAAATTTTTAGAAATCTGAGCGTTAGAGGGGAGCAAACTTTACTATGAATTTTGCTCCTCTACTTTTTGAAATAATATTTGTAGCATTTGTGATTTTATTTTCAATGTGTAAATACGCAAAATTTGAAAATAATTACTCAAACAAAAAAAAAAAAAAAAAAATGAGGGGTCAAGAAATGATACTGATCTTCCCCTTAGTTTCAGAGATTATTCAGGCCTTGATCATCGTGAGATAGGAAGAAGTTACTAACCCAATGGTAATCCTTTTAAAAAATCAAGGGGAGGGGGGAGGGGAGAGTTGTACTGTAAAGCTGAAAGTTTCGAAGCAAAATTCCTGCTCCTCTGAAAAGTATTAGTGTAAAAATGAAATAATTTTATCAAAGTATAAGCTGAGCAAAAATGATGGATCTAAAGCGTAAGCTACCCGAAAGAAGCTCCGTCACGTGGTATAAAACTAATAAATATTTTAAAAACTTCTAGGGTAGATGAGAAAAGAGAGTGGCTTTTGAAAGCATAAAATACCCCACGAAAATAATTTAATCGAAAAATACAGTGAAAACGATAAACTTAAGTTTTAAAATAGTCTAAGCTTCATCTCTACAACCAGATAGAACTCGACGTATGGAAATTACAAAGCCAGCACTTGGCAAAAATTCCAAACCAATTTTCAACTCCCAAAAATTCTTAGATGATTCGTATTCAGACTATCAGACACACGGGTCAGCGGCACCACCGTCGAGCGTTGGAAATAATGAGTGAAAAATAGAATTTCAAAAACAAAATACGTGGAAGGAAAGCTTACAATATCAAGCGATTGATAAGGTGATATAAGCTCTGTACAAGCAGTGGTCACCACTACAATCAAATGCATTTTATTGTTTTCTTTGGATAGTAGAATTTTTAAACCAATTGAGTCATTTAAAGTTTTTGCTGTGTTTTAAAATCATACGTGAAATCATTTTAAGGATTTTAAACATTTCTGTCTAAATAGTGATAAGAAAATGTTTCTCTTTTTATACTCAATTATGTTGGCATCTCATAGATTCTTCTGTTTTTAAAAGCTTACAGTAACATCCTTCATTGAGGAAGGGGTTTCACGTAACTCCCTGCAACACGTGGCTTTAATGTGTTAATCTGTGTTTAATTTCTTGGATTTAGAATTTCATGTAAGAGGGCAAAATCGGAACCTAGCTCAATGTTGAAAACCCGAAACTTCATTTAGATCCATTTATTAGTTGCGGGATAGGGCGCTCCCAGAACTCAGGAATAGCTAACAACCTGCTAGTATTATTCTCAGCTCTAGAACTTTCTTTCTAAATCTGCTCACATTTCAATTAACTTAAAACAGATAAGAGGATTTTTTCTATCCGTAATTTAATATATATATATATATATATATATATATATATATATATATATATATATATATATATATATATATATATATATATATATATATATATATATATATATATATATATATATATATATATATATATGGCAATCAAGACCGATTGCAGACTTTTTAAATGACAAAAAAACTTTCGAAGAACGATAAAAAATACACTCACACGATTTTCTCTCAACTTCAACCGCATAGTACTTGACTAATTATAGCGAAAGGGCGTGAGTAGCACTTCCAAAATAAAAATCTTTACTAATAATAAAGCTGAAAGTCTCTCTGTCCGGAGGATGTCTGGATGTCTGTGACGCGCATAGCACCTAGACCGTTCGGCCGATTTTCATGAAATTTGGCACAAAGTTAGTTTGTTACATGGGAGTGTGCACCTCGAAGCGATTTTTCGAAAATTCGATGTGATTCTTTTTCTATTCAAAGTTTAAGAACAAAAATATCATAAGATGGACGAGTAAATTACGAAATTTTCATAACGTGGAACCGTAACACGGGCACTAGCCAATTGGCGAGATACGAAATTATCATAACGTGGAACCGTAACACGGGCACTAGCCAATTGGCGAGATACGAAATTATCATAACGTGGATTAGTAACATGGGTACAAGCAAAATGGCGAGAAAATTCACCATACATTATTTGTAAATATACAGGCGAACCAAAATACCTTTTAATTTTTCTATTACGGGCAAAGCCGTGCCGGTACCACTAGTAATATATAAAATAAGATTGGAAGCAGGATAGCATTCCTCAAAGAACCTCATGGACTCATTCACAAATGATGTGACGCTTGGCGGGGGAGGTTTTCGTGAAATTGTGACAGCTTGTGGCAAGAGGGAGGGAGGGGGAAACGAACGTGATATCACATTTCGGTTGAAATAAATTATTTTAAATAAAAATAGCCTGACATATGATAGAGGGAGCGGTAAGGTAAAGTCTGGCATGAGGAAGGGGGTCAAATTCATTGAAAAAAATGCGCAATATCATCTATGGACAGCCCCTACAAAGAAAATATCGCTTACAAAAGAGGACAAAAAGAATCACAACTCTTATGTACTTTGAATTACGTACAAATGGTTTCATTTAAACTTTCTAAGCTCCAACAAACGCTCGAAAATAACATTTGCGGGGAAAACAAAAATCAATAATTGGATGCGAAAAGATTTATCGTCTAAAATAAATAATGAAACAAATATATAAAAGTAATAAAGAAAAAGCAAATGAATATAACAAAAAAGAAAACAATATACGATGCGAAAAATTTTATCGTCTGAGAAAAGAAAAAAAAAAGCTTTCCTGAATTTTATTAGTTTTGTCGCAATGTATAGGCAGCTGGCGCACCAAAAAAAGGGGGGGGGGGGTCAAAAAAGGTGTGTGGAGTTAGGGGGCGTGATCCTTCAAGCTGTTTTTTTTTTTTGTAAAATTGGGCTCCATTAAGGCTCTTAACATGGATTCCAAAAAAATGTAGAATATGGCCTCAAAAATCGGGACGGATGGCCACCGCAGACTCTCTTTTTGACATTTTCCAATTTTAAACTCCATTTTTATGAAATAAAATTAGAGAAGTCCATTTGTTTCGAATTTTTAGTTTTCTTTTTCGTAAAATAAATCTATCCACCCGAAAAAGATCGTTTTTCAGAGTCAATCATTAAGAGTTCACTCTAAAAAGTGAAGGGGAAAGACCCCTATACTTTTGAAAGTGAGGAGGCGGTCACCCCTTCCCCCTTGCCCACCCTGTACGAGCCGCCTAGGTCGCAATGGCTTACAGAATGATATATCATATCATATATCCTGTCGTCAGGAAAAGAGGGGGAGGAGAGAAGAGGTATTTGCGGATGAAACCGGACTGGCAGTCACCACCTCTGCAACCGCTTAGTCCGTACATGATGATGAGCGATAATTCGGAAAGTTGGAATTAACCCTTTGGACGGCACATCCGTATCTTAACTTAGCACTGTCAGTGAATGTTAGTTGGCCAGAGCACTTCAAACATTATCTTAGTAGTACATAAATATTAATTACACAAATACTAACTTCAAATTCAATATTTTAAAATTATCGTTACTATTTTGCGTGTTTTCTAATGTAGAACAAAATTACATTCGTTTAATTGTTAATAAACTCATTTAGCATACTTTCTTGTTCTAGACATATAGTTGTGGGAAGCACTATAAGTGAAAATTTTGTTGTTGTTCAACATGGTGTCAAATTATAAAATTGATCTGTTTTATCTATCACACACACACATATATATATACTAGCTGCGATGCTGGGCTTTGCCCGGTCTACCTTGAAAATAAAAATTGTGTCAAGTGACGTATATTCAACAATCAAGCTTAAATAAAATATAAAAAAAAAACATCATGCAATATTTCATTTCCAAACAATGACGACAGATATTAAAATACTTTTTTAAAGAAATTAAAATGAGAAAGATAGAAAGAAACAATGGATTAAAGAAGCGTAACCGTGAAAACGAGAAAATAAAATGGTTAACATCTTGAATGGACATGAGATTTTTCGACCTTAATTTAAAACGGCTTGTAACTTTTTTCCTTTGAAGATAGAAGTTTAGTTTTTCGAGCATAGGTCGAGATAGATCTAAAGTAAAAAACGTCTGTTTTTCCAATGGGGTCAAAAAGAAAACTGTGGGACAGTTCCTTCACTTTTTATTGATACATTTGATGAAGAAAGTAATGCCTAAATTTCAACTAAGCCTAAACAAATCGAAACGCAAATAACTCCCGTCGTAATTAAGTTAGAGCATTGAAACAAATTGCGTAGAACGTGGAAAATTCTACCCTTTCCAACGATATATAATAGTAAAATATATATGTGCAAGTAAGTTTTCAACCCCATATTCGAGAGTTTATGTGAAAATTGGGCCTAAATTGGAATACAAAAAGAACTACTCATTGGATTTTTTCGAACCGGTCTGCATGCCTTTTCCGGATTAAAAAAAATAAACTGAAAATTTCAGCTAAATCGGCCTAGTATTTCTCGAGTTTTGAGCGTTCAAACACACAGACGCCTTTTGGGGACTTCATTTTATACAATGTTGATATATATAAATATACAGAGGGTGAGTTTGATCAAATTTGCCATACGAAAGGGGAAGATAGAAGAGCCTAAGTAGAACATAGAACCACCCATTATCGTTTCCAATCCTTAAACGTAACTGAGTTATGGTATATATAAGGAAAATGAGTAAAAAAACAAAATTCTGAGAAAACGACCGATTTCAGAAATTCCTGTAAGACCTACACACAAAATAAGTACATTTTTGGAAAGAGCAGACTAAATCCTACAAAATGGCATCTTTCACATCAAGATTGTCGCGTTTTACAGCGAGCTATAAGACTTGAAACATTGCACACATTCATAATTGAAATGATGTCAAAGTTTTCAATCGACATTTTCAAAAACAACCGTATGAGCTAAATTGTGCAAATCTACCCAAAACTGGTCCATTTCACTACTAGCTTTCAGATGATACAACAACATATCATATTGGGCTTCAAGTTCAGCAGAAATTTAGGCTTTTTTTTTTTTTGAAACTGTAAAAATCAGAATTCGTTGAAAAAGGAAATCCAGCGAAGAGTCACACTTTTCTGTTTTACATTTTCTGTTTCACGTAAGTATGTTGCATTATTTTTTGAAGAAAATGATATTTTTATATCGAAATAATAGTTATATCACTTAATTAAGTGAAAAAACACAAGAGATAGTAATAAGTAGAAATAAAGGAAGCATTACTTTCCCGTGCTTTTCACAAAGGAAAAATCAATAATATAAAAGTTACACTGAAATCACAATGAATACATTTAATCAATCTTCAAAATTGACATTCGATGCTGAAATTGGTCGCGGCTAGACCTGATATATGTCCTTGCCTTTTTGGGAACTGAAACAACCGTTGCTCTAAGTGAAACTTACATTTCTTAGTTTCACCACTGTTCCATCAAGCCGGTTGCTCAATTCCTGCAAACTGGCTACTTCTGTTTTGTAAACTTCTTGCTTTAAGAATCTTCCAAGAAATTCACTTCATAGGAAACCAGCGAAGAGGGGCACTTTTCTTTCTTAAATTTTCTGTCTCACGTAAGCATGTTGCTTTCTTTTTTTAAGAAAATGATATTTTTATATTAAAGTAATAGTTTCAACATTTTGAAAAAAACATGAGATATCAATAAGTAGAAATAAAAAAAGCATTACTTTAACGTGCTTTGTACAAAGGAAAAATCAATAACAAAAAAAAAAATTACACTAACATCACAATGAGTACATTTAATCAATCTTCAAAATTTAAAACAGATAATGAAATTGGTCGCCACCACACCTGGTACATTCCCTTGCCTTTTTGCAAACGGAAACAACAGTTGCTTTAAGTGACATTTCATTTCTTAGTTTTTCTACAGCTCCATTCAGACAGTTGCGCAATTCCTGCAAACTGGCCACTTCTGTTTTGCATACTTTTTGTTTTAAGAATCCCCAAAGAAGTCCACTGGTGTCAGGTCTGGCGATTTAGGTGGCTAAGGAATGGGACCCATACGACCAATCGATTGGGGATACTGTTCAGTCAGAAAAATTGCGATGACTAGGGTTATCTTCGTGTTGAAAAACGATTTCCGCTCTCTCCAAACCAGGAAAGGGGCCAGGATCACGGTTCTACCGATGTTGAGGAGTATGTGCTGAACCGAGTAGTGGAAAACCCAAATGTGAGTTTATGCACGATTGCTAGAGAAGGTGAAATTTCACAAAGTAAAGTTATGAAAATATTACACCAAAACAAGTATCACCCTTACCATTTAACACTAGTACAAGAGTTGCGCAATTCAGATTTAGAAAAGCGGGTAACATTTTGTAGACGACTACTAGCCCGAGACATTGAAGAACACCATTTTCTAAGAAACATATTGTAGACAGATGAGTCATTTTTTACTAGATGGGGGCGTCATAAAATGCAAAACTGGCGTTATTACGCTGTGTATAATCCTTTTTTAATCAGAAGCTCACTGTTCCAAACTCAATTCAGCTTAAATGTTTGGTTTGGTGCAATCGGAGATCATTCGATTGGTCCGTATGTGTTTCAAAGTAGCCTAACAGGAAACACATATTTAGAGTTCATTAAACATCATTTGTCTGACTTACTTGATACTTTTCTGTTCCAGAGAGAGCAGAAATAGTTTTCCAATACAATGGAGCCCCTACACATTCTTCAAATGCCGTTCGTGATTTTCTGACTGAACAGTATCCCCAATTTATTGGTCGTACGGGCCTCATTCCTTGGCCACTTAGCCCACCAGACCTGACTCCAGTGAATTTCTTTGTTTGAGGATTCTTAAAGCAAGAAGTTTACAAAGCAGAAGTAGCCAGTTTGCAGGAATTGAGCAACCGGCTTGATGGAACAGTGGTGAAACTAAGAAATGTAAGTTTCACTTAGAGCAACGGTTGTTGCCGTTCCCAGAAAGGTAAGGATATATATCAGGTCTAGCCGCGACCAATTTCAGCATCGAATGTCAATTTTGAAGATTGATTAAATGTATTCATTGTGATTTCAGTGTAACTTTTATATTATTGATTTTTTCTTTGTGAAAAGCACGGGAAAGTAATGCTTCCTTTATTTCTACTTATTACTATCTCTTGTGTTTTTTCACTTAATTAAGTGCTAAAGCTATTATTTCGATATAAAAATATCATTTTCTTCAAAAAATAATGCAACATACTTACGTGAAACAGAAAATGTAAAACAGAAAAGTTTGACTCTTCGCTGGTTTTCCTTTTTCAACGAATTCTGATTTTTACACTGTTTCAAAAAAAAAAAAAAAAAAAAAAAGCCTAAATGTCTGCTGAACTTGAAGCCCAATATGAATTTTTGTTGCATCATTTGAAAGCTAGTGAAATGGGTCTGTTTTTTGTGGATTTGCTCGATTTAGCTCATATGGATGTTTCTGAAAGTGTCGATTGAAAACTTTGGTACCATTTCAATTCTGCGTGTATCCAATGTTTCAAGTCTTGTAGCTCGGTGTAAAATGGGACTATCTCGATGGGAAAAGTGTAATTTTGTAGGATTTAGTCTGCTCTTTCTAAATATGTACATATTTTATGTGTAGGTTCTACAAAAACTTCAGAAATAGGTCGTTTTCTCAGAATTTTGTTTTTTGTACTCATTTTCCTAATATCTACCACAAATCGGTTACGGTTAAGGATTGGACACGATAATGGGTGGTTCTATGCTCCGCTTGGACTCTTCTATCACTCCATTTCGTATGGCAGATTCGATCAAACTCACCCTGATATATTCAAGAAAAAACAAGTAATAAAAAATGCAAAATACAAAAATTAAAAGCCACACCAAAGGAGAAAAAGTGAAAAACGTGAACAAGAGACTAATACGTCATCGGGGGAGAACCAATCTCTTAGTCCTCGAGGTTAGCACGAGGGAAAGTCCCAAAAACATGCTCTCCTCCCGAGATGCTTTAAGAATTAATTGAACAAAATTGAATAAAATAACTAACCTGCAAACATGCGGACACTTGAACTGCAAAGCAAATCACCAAAAGGAACACCAACAACAATGCTGACCTTAAAAAAGAAAAGAGTCGAAGCAGTTAATTTGGTTAATTTGGGAGCCCATCTTTGAAATAACAGGTATAATAAGCAGTTTACAAAATGCTTAATTTTATAAACTAAACAGAAAATTACAATAGAGTAAATATGGTTATACGGAAGTAATGTGTTCTAGAACTCCAGGAAATATTTCATATTTCATTAAAATATCGTTTTCTTTTAAATTACTAGGAGTCTCCGCCTCCTACTCGCTAGCGCTGACTGGCCCCCGAAGATAGTGCTGCAATCTTATTTGGTTCGCGAACAGATAAATTGTTTGGTAAGAAGAATTTGATTAAAACATGCGATATGATTAGAACAAAATGAAAATTCTTTTCCGAAAATATAACTTAAACAAGCCTTTTTTTTAATAGGAACGTTTATGAAAAACATAGTGATATGTTGCAAAGGGATGAGGGGGTATAGTGAAGTACAAAACATTGTGACAAAAGGGGGAGAGAGTCGAAAATATTGAAAAGTGTGACATCAGTTATGCACCGCCCTTAACCATAAACAAATCACAAAGTCTACCTTTTTTGAAAATCGTACTATTATTACGACGCCCAGTGTTTTTGAATGGACAGTTATATGTTGACACGAATAGAGTTCGTTCATTTGATACTTGGAAATTTACATTTCTAACTAGCAAAAATACCCGGCGTTGCCTGGGTCAGTAATAATGAGAAAAAATCGTTACTTGCTTTTGTTTTAAGTGAAAAAATTTAAAACACATCTTTTTGCCGTGATTAAAAATCGAGTTTCTTCCTTACCCATAAAACTAAAATAGCAATAAGTATAAAGAACAAAATAGTACTGATTTAGAAACGAAATCACTATATTTAAGCATATACACAAATTTCCAAAACATGAAATTAATCTTCTCATGTTTAAAAAGATTAATCTCTTGATACTTTTTTTTTAACATGGAGTTTAAAACCTTTTCTGTATAACTATTGAAGTACGAAGTTTAAAAAAAAATACAGCCGCGCTCGTAATCCCCTTATACTTGCTTTAGTTATTTTGGGAAATTTGAATCATTGTGGGCTCTTGGTGCGATTTTGCCGAATTTGCTTGAATCGTTTTGGAATACCTTCGATGATGCTCCCCTCTTCTTTCCTTACTTTGTAAAACGATATATTAATTTTCATTGAGATATTATCGCCAGGTGCTGAAATACTTTTGGTCACCATAAAATGGCGCTAAAGAGTTTCATCCGAAATTTTTCCAAAATAAGTAATAAAATTTGGGGATTGTTTGACATTATGCAAAAAGGAAAATTAAGGAATTTTTTTGTGCTGTTTGTGGATTTGCCTAATTTAGTTGCTGGATTATTTAACACAGTAAAAAAAAAGTTTTTTTAAAGATTCTTTGATTGGCGATATTTTGTTTACATGGTGAAAGCTGAGAAACATTATGACGTAGTCTTCGGCTTCAAAAACAGCGACGTTGAAAAAAAAAAAAAAAACTGCCAAATGCATCAGCTACGGAAATCTTTCTGCAAAAATTTTGGCGATCTGCTGATTGATTGGATAAGGAGTAAGTGTTCAATCAGCATAAATAATATTAAAAACCATTAATTACATTAAAGTTCCGTTTAAATGGAAAATGATCAGCCAAATCATGTATTATTTGCCAATCTTGTGCAAAAATCTTACTTCAAGATTTGACTTGAGAAAAGCCTTGAACAGTCACAAAAAGCAAAGATAGTCAACAATACAACAATTGCCGCTATCGACAGGGAGTTGAGATGATACACTAAATACTGTATTGAGTTGAGGAAAGCCTTCGAACATGGAACTAAATAGCTCATAGCTCGTTTTTTATTCTACTTAGAAATTTCGAATAGGTGCCGTCTTCAGCAGAAAAATCAGAGCTTTCGATGGACATATAATGTAAATATGTGCAAGTATTTTTTCATCCCCATATTAGAGAATTTATACGAAAATTGTATTTTATTGCCCCTCTAAGGGGGTTTTGAAGCCCATAACGGGACGAAAACTACCCTATGTGTTATTCTGATGCATAAACTATATTATTGTAAAGTTTCATCAAAATCCGTTCAGTAGTTTTTGCGTGAAAGAGTAACAAACATCCATACATCCATACAGACAAACTTTCGCATATATAATAGTAGTAAGATAAAGCACTAATAAAGTGAAAATTCTCTTCCGCCTTCAGTGGAAAATATAACTTAAATAAAGCACTAATTAAAATTAGACCATTATGAAAATCCTGTTCCCACTCAGGGACGCCCCGAAGTGAAATTTTTGGGAATGCGGAAATTCTCAATTTATTGAACGGAACTCCAAACTTCGCCGAATGACGATATTTTTGCCAAATAGAACTCCAAATTTTGCCGAACGATGATAATGTTTCCGAATCGTTAGGCACAATTTGCCGAATAAAGGAATTTTTGGAAGGTCACAGTGACTTCCCATCGGAGCGCCCCATCTTCTACTGGGAGGAAAAAGATAAGGTTGCAAGTGTTAAGGGGGCTCCTGGCAGTGTTGCTGAGAGCCAAGGGGGCCCCTTTTCAGTTATGTCGCAGAGCCCCTCCCGCCCCCCAAGAGAAAAGGAAGAAGAAAAAAGAAGAGAAATGGGGAAAAAGGAGGAGGGGATAAAAGAAAATGTAAAAACGAAAAAGGAGAGGGGGGGGGGAGAAAAAAATCAAAACTGCTTACTAAAAAACAATTAACTCGATTTTATGTACCATAACAATAAATACCAAAAGAATAAATTTTACTTAATCTTTACGTGTTCTCTTATTTGGAGTCCCCCTTTTTCTTTTCTCTTTCCTTCTTTTTTTCGTCAGTTTCGCCGGGCCCCCATTAAGGCGCCGGACCCTAGTTTCCGACAAGGCTGACATGGCCTTTCGTCGTGCCTGGCTCCTGGGCATAGCAAAGCGGCTGTATGTTTTGAGAAACATCGACTTTAAAACACAGATGTTGTAATGAAAACATGGACGGCGCAGGCCCAGTATGTACGCGTTATGAGAACCCCCTCACCCCTCCCTCGAAAAAAAAAAGACATTTTTTTCACTGCGCCACGTTACTGTGTCTTAAATTTTTCTTATTCCAAATGTCATCTTCATTGATTCCCTGTTATCATGAGATGCTGATGGTTATCGTTTGGTGAAGGCTGAGGGCGATCCTTAATTGTTTTCCGCCAGATCACCGTAGGCCAGTGCACAAAATGACCGCGAATTTCGTAAGAAATCACATGCTCCGTACGTATGTGGATTCCCTTGTGATCGATGACTGAAGTGTGATAACTCGTTGCAAAAGTTCTCTATCGATGTTTTTGAAACATAGTTTCATTTATCTAACGCATTTTTATATACTTAACATCTTCCAATGCAAGTATCAGAAATATGATGTAAACAGTTCGTTTTCAGCAATTTTTAATGCGAATGTGTAATTAAAGTTTTAAAAAAATTGAATTTATATGCATGCTTTTAAAATATTTTAATTCATTAAAAGTTTAATAGGCAAAAATTTTTATAAACAAAATTACAGCTTATTTTATGTATGAATTAGTAAAAGATTTTTTTCTCTCGTTCAAAACTTGTTCTTCTCTATACGAGATTTTAGCAGCATATTGTTGAGTTAGTACTCAAAAAACTGATGTTAATTTATAAAATGTAACAATAGCTATCAATCAAATGAGAAAAATAAAATAAAGAAAAAGAAAAATTAATTTGAATTTTGACATCTTGAATTCAAATTATGTTTTTCGCAATCACGAGTGTGTGTATGTAGGCGTGTGTGTTTGTGTGTTGGGGGTATGTGTGTTTGTGTGTAGGGGGTATGTGTATGTGTGTGTAGACATGTGTGTTTGTGTCTGTGTGCTAGCATAAGTGTGTGGGTAGTTTTGTGTATGAATGTGTGGGGGGGGGGTATGTGTATGTGTGTGTAGGCATATGTGTTTGTGTCTGTGTGCAGGCTTGAATGTGTGGGTAGTTGTGTGTATGTGAGTGTGTATGTCTTTTTGTGTGTGTATGTGTAGGTGTCTGTATGCATCTGTGTGTGTGTATGTGTTTGTGTATGTGTGTGTTTGTGTGTGTAGGTGTATGTGTATATATGTGTGTGTGTGTACGTGCGTGTATGTATGCGCGTATGTGTAGGACATGGATGCAACCTGGAGACGGCTTTCGCTATAGGAGCAGCTTCGTGAGGAGCCGGTCGACGGTGATGGTGCGGAGGGTGGCGGTGGGAAAATAAAATGATAGGACGCCAAAAAAAAAAAAAAAAAACAGTCAAATGAAAGCAATAAGCAATCTTGATTGCTCAAAAATATCGTGCATTGTACAAAAAGGTTCGATCGACAAATCGACATGCGAAAAGCAGCGAAGTGCTCCAATATAGTATACATAGTGAGTAGTCTGAACAGACCAGGACAACTATGACATAATTTTGCAGTTTCTGTCTCACAAGAGCAATGATAATAACCAACAAGAAGTTCTGTCTAGACCTAAACGAGCCTACTACTTTACCGTATCAAATTTCTAGTTTCTGATCAATATACTCAAAATTAGCTAAAATCGCAGATTATTTCAAGCATACCTTTTCAAGCTGATATTTAGAAATAAAATATGCTTTGCTTATCTGAAGAAAAATGCGCAAAAAGTAAATAAAAGATCAGACAAAGTAGTAGCACCTTTCACGAGCAACTATTTTTTTCATTAAAAAAATGTTTAATCGCATTCAAAAGGAAAAAACTCATTAAAATAAATTCACCAAAAAAAAAAAGTTTTTTTCCCCCTGCTGCCAATTTTTTTTTTTTTAAGTGATTAAATGTACTTTCAAAAATAAATAAAAATCAGCATATTGTAAACTTAAAAGAAATAATTTTTATTATTAAGAAAAAACAAATCGGCTGCGTAGTGAGCATATCATTATGTAGAAACATAAAGGATTCCGAATTTCTCCGCCAAAAACTTAATACATGAATTTAAAACTTCAGAGCGAAAATAAAAACAAATCTTATCAGCAATAATTATTTCACTGTAAATCCATGACTGTGGAGTTGGAGTCAATCTCAGTTTCGGGTAAAAGAGTCAAAGTCGGGAGTCGAAGGTTTTTAGTTCAGAGACTCGGAGTCGTTCATTTTCCCTCAAAGTCCGCAGCTCTGCCAATGTTTGCAGAATCGGAGTGGGACTTCTTTTGAGATAAAGGAGTCGGAGTCGAAAACTTTGAACTTCCCAGAGTCAGAGCCAGTCATTTTCCCTCTGTTTTTAAATTTTTGCCAAAGCTTCGGAGTCAGAGTCCGATTTATTTTCGGGTATAAGAGTCGGAGTAAATTGCCCTAAAATTTTAGGTGTCGGAGCCGGAAGTTGGTCATCAAGAGCTCTTTCCAACAAAATTCGTTTGAAGTAAATCCGCCTTTAAGATCAGGCTCTATATTGACTTATAGTTTCGCCGTAGGCGCTAATGTTAAAGAATTTGAACTGTTCAAAACTGAATGGAAAAGTATTCAAGTCAAAAAATGAAATATGGTAATGAGGTTTCCTCGCCGAGATCTTCCAAAAAAAAAAGTTCGAAGCTTACAATTAACTTAAAAGTTATTAGGGGCGGGGGGGGGGGGGGGTGAGCTGACAGACCGACTGACAGACAGGCAGGCACTTTCCCCCATCTCAGTACCCTACTTTCCAATTTTATAACTTTTCGACAATTATTTAATTTTTTTATTTATTATTGATTTCTTTTGTTTTTCGCGATATTTTTAAGATGCATTAAGCCTTCTATCATGCATTTTACTTCTTTCTCTGAGTTTTACTGGGAAAGTATGCTAAAAAGTGAGAAACATATTACAAAATCTGTCAACAAACCCCTCATATACGCATTAAATTCCTACTCATCGTCTCCTTCACCTGTAAAATTTGAAATGACGAGTCAGCTTTCTCTCTTAACTTAGAACAACTTTATATGAAACTTGGTTGTGTGAAACTTAGTGAGAACTGTTTTAGAAAATGTGTGTTCTGAATGTTGTGTTAAAAGAGAGAGAGAGAGAAAAAAAAAAAGACGAAGACTTATTGCAATTTTTTTATTTTTCCACCATTGTTCTGAGGAGGGCTGAAAAAAAGTTCCATGTCATGAGCTTCAAAGTTGTTTTAAAATATAATTTTAGAAAATCTTTTGTTTACACTTTGCTTCAAGCGCAACCAAGGCATCACTCAATCATGGTCACGGTCAAGAGATCTTTCGAGCTGAAATTCAAAGTCGCAGCGCTTCTTGTCATGCGCCAAGAAAATTTCGTGTCGATAAAAACTCCAAATCTGCACATTTCGAATATTGAGCCATGCATTTTTCCAAGTGATGAAAGTGGGTGTCTACATTCAAGTAGATGTTTTCATGCAACAAACAATGATAAGATTCTTATCACAAGGTTTGAAAACTTTTAAGAAGTTATGGCGCTGTTAACCACCCACAACTATGGCCTTGTAGAATAAAAATAGCAGTCCTGTTGGGAAAGGAGAGAGAGGAAAAAAAAGCTCTTAAAATTTTAAACTAGTTTTTAGTCGGCGCAATCTTTTTGCTAAATTGCCCCCCCCCCCCCTCTTAATCTTAACTTTTTCAGGTAATAATTATTTACAATAAAAAACATAAGTTTCTACTTAATCCATACTTCCTAATTTTTGTCAGTTTTGCGAAAATTAGACGTAAAATCTGTTCATAATTAAATATTACTTTTAATCAGTTAAAGTAACATAAATGTGGTATATTACTTTTCATCATTTCTTCATCTCACATTCAGGCAGCCTACCAATTTGTCTTAGAAAAGCTGTTCAGCTGTTCGATAACAGACAATGCAAATCGGGGTCAGTTGCCGAGGATAAGGTAGAAAAGGGACCCCCTCCCAATTAAAAAAAAACCGGAACTTGTAATACTAGAAAAGGATTGATTTTAAATTGTATTGTATCCAAATTTGCGATTTTGTAGTGAAAACCTTTTTCCAAGTAGGAGAATGTGGGGCAAAGTGAAATGGTTAAGAGGACTAAGTTTTTTCAAAATGAACAAATCGAAAATTTGTTTTGAAAATTACAGTACATGAAGAAAGAACATTGTATTTTATAATAAAACTTGCGTTGAAACAATACTTTTTATTTTTGGCAGTAAATTTAAGTTAAAAAAAAAAAAAAAAAAAAAGTGGAAAATTTTCATTTTTTTTTATGGGGCAAAGTGAAAAATAAAATATTTTTCTAATGAAATATTTTCCATTTGATTATAAAACATGTTATTGATCAAAAGAATCAGTGAATAAAAGGTTGAATGAATTAATGAAAAGATAATAAAACAAAAAACGAATAATGAAATGAATAAATCAATTGGTACATGAAGAAAAATAAATGAGCGAGAAAAAGAATGAATGAATAAGAAAATAAGTGAATGGATGAATAAATAAGTGAATTACTAAATGAAGGAATGTAATTGAATTAATTAATGAAATGTAAGTGATTTAGATTAAATGATGAAGTGATGAAACAAACTATTTCATTTTGCCCCATCCACTTTGCCCCATATGTACTTGACTAGCTGCACAATTATTTAAAATACAAATAAGCTCGATATTAACTAAATTTTTGCTGCATTGAATATTAGGAGGTCTCAATTAGTAGTTCAAATGATAATAACGAGAACTTTATCATTATATAGTAAGATTTTTTTTTTTGACTTACAACAAAATATTACAATATGAGTATCAATTTTTTAAAATTTCCTGTATTACCAAATGCTTTTATCTTCGGCAGTATTTTTTTCCTGACTGGAATAGACTACATATGGCAGTATATAGTTAAAATAATACCAGATAGGTGGAACTAAAAGCAGATTAAATATTTCATCTTTTCACTTTGCCCCATGTTTCTCTATATTTTCTTTTAATTTTTAGTTTTGATAAATAAGCAAATAGTCCATTCATTAAAACCGCAAAGTGCTATATAGTTTTAATTTTTTAATATGTTGTTTGGGTCATTTAGGGTAGCGTAAATCTAAGTTTGCAGTTTTCAAAAACCTGTGCTCGCTGCGTAATTCGCGAAAAACTGCGAAATTTTTTAGACTGTTTCTAGTTTTTCCTTTCTAACTCCGAAACTATGCAACTTTTGATGGTAAGTATACACCCATTTTAAATATACCCGTTTTAAAGTTCATTAAATTTCGAACAATTTAAGCTAAAATAGCACTCTGTACGACCAATAGTTTAGGAGATATCGCACTTAAAAAATGGCCATCTTTGGCAAAAAAAAAAAAAAAAAAAATCGTGCTTTGATCATCTTTTAGGTCAAATATTGACATAAATTCCTACTCAACAAGAAAAAAACTTGACATACTGTTACAGTAAATTTAATTGGCTTTCATTTAAGCCAAAAACGAAGCCTGTAGATTCAATAGTTCTTTTACAATCGCAAAAAAAAAAAAAAAAAAAAAAAAAAAAAAAAAAAATCGTAAAATTCGATTTTTGAAGAAATGAGACAAAACAACTTTCAAGACAATATTGAGGATCCTATTCCAAAAAAAGGGGTCACGAATTATATAATAAGACTTTAATGTGTGTTTATGTAAGTTATGTGTGTTGGAAAAACACTGCGGCTATGAAAAAATAAAATACGTCAATAGACAGCTCTATCCACAGGTAACGCAACATTCCTTCCCCCACGTATCTATATACCATTCACAATGAAAATTTTTTGGCCGTACTTCGTTTTTCGACTTGAATGTTACCTACCATGTTTGATTTTGAATGGATAATGTTTTTGAACAAACAAATTAAAAACTTCCCATCAGAATAAGAGAGATCTGGACAAAAGAAAGAAAACTGAATGATTTCGAAAGGGTGAAACAGTATTTCCATGTTAGTTTTATCATTAAAACGTATCTCAATAATTAACTACACTTAATGTCTTGGTTTTTAATGTGTCCTTGATGGGTACGATCTTACCCCTGAACTGAAAAAAAAGATAGTGATTGGATGATTTTTTCCATTTTGTTATTTTTCTTTTTTTCCATTTTTGTCGATTAGAATGGCAAAGATGTTGTGGGAATTCTTTTCAAAGAGCAGATTGCACAAAGCTGAGCAGCTAAGGACAGCTCTGCAACAACAGCATACTCCCATATATCCCTTCTTGCACAAACATGAGAGAAATCTGAAAAAGACTGATGAAGCCGTTTCGTTTAGTGCTGTGATTGGTGACGAACCAATATCAAAATGTATGTTGGTCCTTGACCAACTCCACTCTGAAGCACCCTTCTCCTCTGCCAACCAATTTTTTACTTGTCAGTACCTGCGATACGAAAAGAAGCTACTCTTTTTGTTGAAGGCTAACAAAGACGATTCACAGTTGCTTTACATGCTTACATGCTACTTTGACGAACAGATGGAATTGAATACTGTTGCAGGATGTCAGTGGATGCCTCATTTCCATACAGATCAACTAGCTCCATCTCTACAGTTTCGGCTAAAGCTTCGTGACTCACTTCAAGAAGGAAAGCTATGGTGGCCCAGTCAATCCAACACCAGTTCGTTTGAAAAACACTGCTTAGTTTTGTTTTTCTTAGCCAGACATTGGAAGATATTTTATCACATCCACTAGCTGCGTGAAGAAAAAATACGAATCTAAGAGCTATTCCATTTTTCCACGGTTGAAAAAAAAAATATATATACAGTGAAGCACCGTTTATACGTTTTTGAAGGGTATACGTTTTGAAGTTTATACGTTTTTATATGAAAAAAGCGTACAAACGAAAAAACGTATAATAGGTATAGGTTAATGTTATTAGACTTTGCAAGGACCAATTTTAAAAACGTATAATTAATAAAAACGTATAAAAGAGAAACGTATAAACGGTGCTTCACTGTATAGCTATAAATACAAATTAGCTGGACTTTGTCACTTTCCGGGAAGTAAATATTTTGAATGTTTAAGATTAAAAAAAAAAAAAGGTAGAGATCCACATGCTCTCCATTAACGATCACGATCAGTTGATATGTATTATTTTCGATGGCAGATGGGATAATGTTTCAATTTGTTTCTCTTGTTGCTTTTTAATTTTTTTTTTCAATGCTTTCAAGTCCAAACTTAGAGAGCAATTCATTATTGAGGTGTCGTTTATTACACGATTTGGAAAACCGCTTCTTCTGAAGCACTCTGAAGCCAAATATAATCATATTGCTCTAGCGCGCAGTCGTTCTGGTACATCCAAAGGCAGTACAAACGTCCCAGAGTCATTCCAGTTCTCTTATCAAGTTTAACATGAATGCAATTCATTAAATTCACCAAAAAAAGCACACAGCTGAATTGCTTAACACATTACAACTACGGATTAGTTCTTCCAGGCTCTCCATTAGATTCATTAGAATCTGCTCATTACACAAGTATGCTTACAAACTAGGCGAAAATTGATTGATTTGCAAAATCCGTGAAGTTTCTTTTACATGTACATAAAAAATCTTTTGATACTTTACCTTTTTCAGATCTGTTGTAAATAAAGGCGAGCATTTTTTACTTAGAAATTGAGACCTGCTGGTGAAAAAACGAAGCATTTTGGTTGATGTTTAATAAAAATGTTTGTAACCCCTATTTTTCATTCTTTCAGCTTGAATGATGTTTTCAGTAAGTACAGTCATTTGATAATGTTGCACTCAAAATGCACAGGGAGGTCCTTTTCAGTCTAGGTTTCCCACAGAAGCTTTACGTTTTATATGATGAACCTGAACAGTTTCCCCTTTTTTTTTGCAAAAAGAATGAGTGAACTCTCATTTTCATTTATTCTTTGTTTCTCTGCTCGTCCGTCTTCAGATAATTAATCCCATTACAAATTCGTCTAATATCAAAAATGTTCTCTATTTAAAATAAAACTCGATAGGTAACTTTCCAGTCGATAAACAGAATGCGGTCTAAAATTCATCAATGTGAAAGGTATGGATACGTAGAGGAAAGAATGTTTGCGTTACCCGCTTAGGGCTGTCAACTATTGGCCTATTTTTCTTCTTCTTCCTAACCGGCATATTTCCCCAACACAGATAAATATTTTTACATAAACACACACTAGAGTCTTATTATATCATTCTTTGCCCCCTTTTTTTAGAATAGGATCTTTCATAATGTCTTGAAAAATAAATTGCTTCATTTCTTAAAAAATCGAATTTTCCGATTATTTGTTTGTTTTGCAATTGTAAAAGAACTATTGAATCTACAGGCTTTGTTTTTGGTTTAAATGAAAGCCAATTTACTGTAACAGCATATCAAGTTTCTTCTTGTTGAGTAGGAATTTATGTCGATTATTGGCCTAAAATGTGATCGAATTATGATTTTTTTTATTTTTTGCCAAAAATGGCCAATTTTTGAAGACGATATATTCTAAACTATTGATCGTACAGAGTGCTATTTGAGCTTAAATTGTTCGAAATTTAATGCACTTCGAAACAGGTATGTATATTTACTGTCAAAAGATGCATAGTTTCGGAGTTAAAAAGGAAAAACTAAAAAAAGTCCGAAAATTTCGCAGTTTTCCGCGAATTACGCAGCGAGCATAGATTTAGGAAAACTGCAAACATAGATTTACACTACCTCAACTGACCCAAACAACATATTAAAAAATCAGAACTACATCGTGCTTTGCGATTTTAGCCCTTTTTTTGTATAATATGATTGGACTAAATTCAATCACCGAGATTATTAGGATAAACCTTGATTTGAAAGTATATATTTTAGCCATTCCACGAAAAAGGAAACACTGTGTTCATCAAATGACAGAGCGATAATTAATTTCAAAAAAATTTAAGCTGATCTCCAAAAGTGAGTTCTACAAGTGACAGGTAAACTGCATTAAAATTATAGCAATTAAAAAAGAAGTGAGCAAAAAAAGTTTTGCTTTTAGAGCAGGAATTAGTAAACGGCGGCAGCTAGTCCAATTATTGGCTCAGTAAAAGCTTAGGCAAAGAGATCAAGTCACGTGACTTAACAACGACGAATAGCTGACACGTTTTGCGTGAAACTGGCAAAAGAAACCCGTTTTCTTCCAATGCTTCGCTTTAAAATCCATCACGTGACTTGGTGTCTTTGCTTTTCGAATGATAGTCTTCACTCCCTTTATTTTATCCTTTCCTGATTGTTTTGCTTAACAAATCACATGTATGAAGTTCTTTTACCAGGCCGACAAAACTTTAACCCTTTAACACATATTAATTTGTATATACTAGGGGACTCCGCCCCTCCTCGCTTCGCTCGCCAATGCTTGTTAACCACCTACGGTGGCTCTATTCCGTCTGCTGCGGGTGACAAATGAGGATTTTCATGCTTTCAACCCTGAATATCCTGAAGACATCCAGGGGTGTCGGGATATTCCTGGATGTCCTGAGTACATGTTCAGTACTAGATGTCCGGCCGTCGTCTCCAACACTTTAAGGTTTAGAGGGATGAGACAGAGCAAAATGGTTTCCCTTGGATGTACTGTATCCAACAGTACTATTATTCACCTGGTAGACATTGCCAATCCGAAAGAGATAGGGTTACAAACCCACAAGAGAGGCACAGAAATTAATAGTACAGATATCAAATCACGAGGAAAATTTAGTCCAAATTGTCCCGCCCGTGAGCGAGGAAAAACCCCATCCAATTTAATAATTTTTATTTATTTATTCACTTTTTGAATTTTTAACACATAATCTATCGAGAGTGGAAAAACAATTTTGGGGCAATGGAGTGGAACTACATTCACTTAGAGTAAATTTAAACCATTTCGGTTAACTTTGTGACACTTTATTATTTTTTTTAGTGCACGCTTCTGGCAAGGTGATGAAACAAGATTTCTACTCTTTATTTTACAAAAACAAAACGTTGTCAGCATTGCATGCAGTTAGTTACATCGACAAAAAATTCTAAAATTACTGTTTAAAAGATAATTTTTGAAGTTGTCGAAATCATTCCTTCTGTAAGATGATGCTGCTTGCAATATTATCACGTAATGACAGAAATCTTGTAAGGTTATGAAGTAAAAAAGAAGAGCTATTTATTATTTATCTATTTATTGTTTTCTTTATTGCAGGTGTTCTTTTTGAATTCTAAGGTTCTCTCTTCCTCCCCTGCCTGAAAGCTGCTGGGCCATGAAAACGAAACGGAGCTGGAATGTGCGAGCATCAAAGATAGCAGCAAACACGGTCAACCCAATTCGGTCCATAGTGGAAAACCTGCACGTGACCCCCAATCCTGACAAACCAGTCATTTCTTTATCCATTGGTGAGTCTAGTACTTAGATTGTTATTTACCATGGAGGTACCAGGCATATCCATTAGATTTTCTCCATGGATCGATTTCATCAACGAGATAAGTCTTGATAAAACAAAGTAGTATCTGATCGAATAGCTGAAAATGAAATAATTAAGGGTCTTTTGTTTTCTCTATCTCTTTCTAAGAGTAGCTGTTATCTCCAAAAATAGGTGCACACTTAAAAACCAACAGCAAATATGTGCCCTACCTAACTATAAACTAACCTAAAAACAAGCTGATGTTTGGATCACATGACTTCCTCTTATACCAATTTAAATGTTATTTAACCATTGTTGTCAATTTTAATGTGATTCAATAGTTAACTCTCTAAATATCACCAACAGTGGCCAAATTGAAGCCAGATTAAAAAAAAAAACACCAAATTTTTCGCCAAGTTGGCGACAAAACTTGGCGACCAAAAGACTGGCGATATATCGACAAGTGTTCGCCAAATTATAACACCACTTGAGTTTGCATCGAAATGAACAATGATTTCCCCTTAAAAAGGGGCAAAAGATCCCTTTAGAAACACTCGAATGCAACCAAAAGGGGAGGTGCACAGCTAGATCCCACTAGGAGTCTGCGTACTAAATTTTAACTTTCTAGGATTTAGCATTTTTGAGTTATGCGAGATATATACGCACATAATACGTACATACAGACGTCACGAGAAAACTCTTAATTAATTCGGGGATAGTCAAAATGGATATTTCGGGTGTTTATATGTTTTTAGGCATACATCCACGTATGGTCGAGTTGAAAAAAAGAATCAATATTCATTCAGGGGCGAACAAAATGGAAATTAAAGCCGATTTTCGGGTGAAAATTTTTTCGCGAATACAATACTTCCTTTACTTCGTAAAAGGAAGTAAAAAAAAATGTATTTTTCAGCTAACCAAAGCCTTTAAAAAATAATGCTGTTTGGAAATAATACATGCTTTCATATGTTATCAAAGCATAACTGTTAATACCATATTTAATTAATAGTTACTTGAATAAAATAAAAACTTAGCGTTACACACGGGACATTTTTTCGAGACTAGCCCATCAGATAAAGCTTGTTTTTTTTTTATTTTTCAATTAATTAGAGCAGCATGGATAGGGGTTTCTAATTTAGCGAAACTCTTTGGCTCAACTCAAATCAAGCCCGGAGCTGAAGAGTAACATACTGCTAGAGACCACGAATTTGAACGCGACTTTTCAAACGTACAAGGCGGCCGATTTTCAATGTTCGGGAATCCCTTAACACATACAGCTGAGTTGTGAAATTTGGTACAAGTCAGTTTGGACCCCAGGGGAGGGGTATTCTTTGAAACGTTTTAAAAATAATATTGTTCTTCGTATTTTTATCAAGTTCTATTTTTGTCTCCCGGTTGGAGTGAGGTTTAATTAAACTTAATGAGCTCTTTGCTGAAACTCAATTTTCTACAGGGTAAGGAGCGCGATTTTTATTTTGTTCTAATCGTATTGCGCATTTCAATATGATTCTTAACAGGCGCTTTAAATCTTCGTGAGTCAAGCAAGATTGCGAAGCAATCTTCGGAGGGTCGATGAGCGGTTGCGAGCAGGGGCCGGATCCTACTAGAAGTAGAAAGCAAGACACCAGTTTTCATATTAGCCTGCTGTTTTAGAATAATAAACGTGCTATTTCCAGTTAATGATGCAGAAAAAAAAAGAGCGCTAAGTATTTAATATAAAACCTTGTTGTAAGTATCTACTGTTCATATTTATTTAGATTTTCATGATTATTCCTTGTATGAGTATACGAAGAAAAATATGTGTCTGTGTGCGACAGAGGAGGAGAGCGTATGTGTTTGTTTGGAAAAAAAAAAGTTTATAAAACATGATGGGTAAACGTAAAATAAGCATATATTGTGATGTCCAGTCTTACCAATCATTATTCGGTTATTGAAATTTCACAAAGCACTTTCGGCTTAAAACTAATACAGTTGTATGTATTTACCAATACACTCTGTACACACAACAGTTTACGATAATGTGGCCAAATCATATGAAATTCAATCAGTCTCGTTGCCATGTGCTCCCCTCAACTGACACGGAAACCGCGTTCCATCATCCTTTCAAGGAAGGATTATCGCGGAATATGCAACCCTTTTCTATGCATAAACAAGTGAGATCAAAAGAGATAAAGCTAGACCATCGGGTTTATTTTATCCCACATCTATCAGTTAAAAAACATCCTTTGAGGCGAAATGCTTCGAATTGCTTTAAAGGAGGTGCAAATCACAGCAACAATCTATGATGGTATCTAAATGGAACGAATTCCCGAATGATCGCCTGATGTACATTTTAATTGATACTCATAAATTTGAGACACATAGTCAAGACAATAGAGGAAAATTCGATGGTTTGTTCTACCAAAAATGGTGTCGATTTACAAAGGATGGTACTTAATTTTGCTACATTTTGGTGCAATATGCTCAATTAAAAACCATTTTTTGAGGCACATGGGTAATGGTATACAGGTTGCGGCAAAAAAGCTCGACAAAATTTGCATCATCGAATGGAAGTAAACTAATTTTTTTTTAATGAGTGCCTTTATTTATTTTTGTCTCTCAGTTTATTAGAAAATAATTTACAATATATCTTCTAGTTTATGCATTGTTTTTTCGGTTTTCTTACAATTTTAATCAAAACACCTGATATTTTAGAGTTGTTTAATCAAGAAGAATCACAGTTCGTGTGCTTGTTGTGCCTCGGCAAACAGTATTTGATGCAGTATGCCATTTCAAGTCGCTTGGAAATGATAGTCGACGTCCAGGAAGTGTACAAAAACGAACAGTGAACATTTCCGTTAATCATCAGACGATTTAAAAGTGAGTTTAAGAAAAATCCTTGGCTTTCCACGAAAGAAGTCGTTCATAAGACGGGGGAATTTGTGACCGATAAGTGCGACTAAGGGCAAAACTAGAGCTCTGACAGAAGCTTTACCAGTTCCAAAAAGTTCAACCTATTTCTTAAGAAAACAAATTCGTATGACTCCAAAGATTCCAGAAACTTTTTGTGGCGGGCCTCAAATCCGAGCTGGAAGAGATACCTTTCACTGATTTACCATTCAGCCAACTCATAACCCCACAAAACGATATTATTTGGTCTGCAGACACTCGACAAGCACCTTACAAAATATTAAACATCTCCAAAATCTGAAGTCAGGCTTAGTCTGTGATGGAACAGCACAAGCGATAAATATTCGTTTTTTTTTTGGGGGATGATGGCAGTGAAATGAATCACAAAGTGTACCAGAAGGACATTTTAGAAGCTGTCGTACTTCTGTGGGCAAAAGAGCACTTCAGAAATGTTGACTGGACATTTCAATTAGACTCCACACCAGTTCATATGGCTAAAAAGTCAAGAGTGGTTCAAGACACATTGTTTTTGACATGATATCATCTGTAGAGTGGACACTCTACCCGCTAGACCTCAATCCCATTTATTACACTCTATGGCCTACTTTAGAGTCAAAGGTCTACCTTAGAGACTCTCTAAACCAACTGCTTTAAAGGGAATAGGATTGATTAAAGGTAAAAGATTTGCGGCCCTTGGCTTAAAATTTCAATAAACAGTTGCACCTCTGTATCAGTGCAAAAGACGGTTAGTTTGAAACTAATTAAATTTATTTAATGCTAAAGGTCTACTCATATTATTATTTTTTGTTTTGCTAATAATTTATTTTTTTTTTTAAAAAGTTACGTGGAAAATTGGTTGTCCTGGTTTTTTGCTCCGCACCCTGTATTTGGGGAAATGTTACCTCCAATTTCGGTGGTAACACGCCACCAAATGCTTACAATGTGTATATTTTCACTAATGGCATGCAGCAGTATTTTCATCATCTGACCTCAAAGTCACACATTTATTTTTGAAACGAACATAAGTATAAAAAAAATGTTTCCTTGTTTCTCGGAACGTAAATTATATTTAGAGCTGTCAACAAATTTTCGTAATTTTAGTTGTGCTCTTCCTTTTTTTAAAGTAAATTTCTTCATACTATTTACATTTAAAATACTCAGCATCGTCATTTACACCTACCTCTTAATCTCTGACGATTTCTTCGCATCAAAAAAATAGAAGTTTTTCATGATCTGCAAATCTTCCTTCGTACTCTTTCATAAACTAGAACTGTTGAAATTCTTTGAGTAGTCCGTGGAATGATTTTTGTCTTTTATTTTTTTGTTGATGGCAATTTTTGTAATTTAGTTGCCCACCTGTGGTTAATTTCAGTGTCAGTAAATCGGCATTTAGTAAACCAATCTTTTCTTAATTTGTTATCAGCTCTGATTATGAAGAATATTTAAAGCTGATGACAAAAAAAAAAAAAAATCTAAATGCTTCTCCAGCAATACCTTCGTTCTACTAGCATAAAAGTCTCACGTCGTAACTTACGAGATTCATTTCTTATTGTTGTTTTGCACTATCCTTTACTTACGGTGCTTCCCACAATGGTACGAAGCGTGAGGGGCATTACAGCATATCTGTTAGAGAAGACATGAAAGGAGCAAAGTCACATTCTGCAGAGAGTCTCGTTTTTCAGGCCATCTTAGCCTCTTTCTCATCCGGAAGGATCCTACGACTTAAGGCAAAAGACATTCCTGCATTTGTGCAAATAAGTGTTGCATTTGGAGTGGCTGGTGTGCAAATCTGGAGTGATACCTCCATCCATTACCGTTCTCACCGACGTCCACTTTATAAAGTATGGAGACTAGGTAAAATATTACAAAAAGTATGTCTTCTGTAATATCTTGCACTGGAATGATGGAAGCTAGTTTAGTTTTAATGGGGCGGATCAGATTACGCGAATTAGCCACCATTTCCCTTTCAAGGAAAGCATCAGTGGCAAATTTATTCTGTCACTAATGTCGCAATTGCAAGGGACTCACTCCCTAAGAACCCCGAAAGGAATCCAGAACTGCAGATGAAAACTGCTTGTTAGACAAAGGGGTTCTCAAAAATCATTACGACGGGTCCCCAAATGTGTAAATCCTCCACTGGAAAAGGTTTAAGAAATTATGTGCCAACATGTACCCTCAACATGCAAACGATCCAACATGGACGGAAAATTTTGGCTGACAAACTGCCAAGAGTCCATCTCCTGAAAAACCGGTTCTATAACTGAAAATATTTTTTCGGGAACAGTTTAGCCGATTTCCTAAGCCGTTCATTGTTTACTGATAAACACTCCATGCTTAATAGATGTTCTTTTTCACAGTTGCTCTGACCGTTAGAGGAAATAAGAACCTCTCTCCTCCAATGAAATATATTTCTTATTAAGACATTATACCTTTTTTTGCGCACAATGTTCAATTTTCTATTTGCACAAAAGAATTTAATAAAATGCTTGTTTTCTTTTATGTGTCATTTTTATCCATCTTACATCACTGTGTGTGGATAACTCAGGAATCATTTAAACTTAATTTATTCTGAACTATACATTAAACATAGCTACATTCTTTAACTTCCTCAGCACTGAAAATTTATCTGAAATCCAAATTGATTCTTGGTCCAAAGATTCGGAATTAGAACCAATCAAAATGGATAATTTTATTTAAAAAAATGAATGATCTCTCATCTATCGAGAAATTACATGCAGCTTCCTGTACTCTAGTCTTACCGTCATGCATCACCGTTCGACGGATGTTATGAGTGATAGTTCTAATTCCTTAAGGTAATAATGGAGTCTTAAAATGCGAAAAACCATACAAAAATTTTTATAATTATATTTATTTTTTTCTGAAAATTAATCTTTGAACTGTGGATTATTAATGATAACTTTTTTTTGTAGAAGTTATAAGCTGTTCTGTCAGTGTTTTTTTTTTTTTTTTTCGTGAACAAATGTTTCATTTAAATGCAAATATCTCATAATCGTAAAATTGCAATTCATGTGTATCTTTCAAATGCTCCCTGCAGATGAGGATTTGTTCCATTACTTTGCGTTTTTTTCAGATTGATAATGAGATACAAATTTAAAAAATTAGGGAGCAAATTTTCAATACCATCATTTTGCTTTTTTAGAATTAGGTTTAAATCTTAATTTTATTGACTTTTTTTCAGAAAAATTCGAAATTTTAACTAAGACTCTGTTTTTGACACTTTTTGTACAAAATATTGTGGTTAATGAAGTTTTGCTCCCCAAGTTTTCTTTAAGTATGAAATTTGCGTCAAGAGAAATAGAGAAAATCAATTTAAAAAAATGGTGCTCATGGAGTGATTTTTGTGGCTCAAATATTTACAATAAAAAAGTACAATATCCACTGTATTTTAAAAACTCTATTCAGAATTTTTCAACAAAATATTACATATTACTTCTCTTCATAAAGGTCTATAACTCATAAAATTTTCAGAACTATATCTTCAAAATTGAAAAAAAAAAATTAAATTTTGACATTTTGAATTCGAATTATGTTTTTCGCAATCACGAGTGTGTGTATGTGGTGTGTGTGTGTGGGGGGGGGTATGTGTGTTTGTGCTGTGTGCTGGTAGTTGTGTGTATGAATGTGTGTGGGGGGTATGTGTAAGTGTGTGTAGGCATATGTGTTTGTGTATGCGTGAAAGCATGAATGTGTGGGTAGTTGTGTGTATGTATTTGTGTGTGTGTATGTGTAGGTGTCTGTATGTATTTGTGCGTATGTGTGTATGTGTAGGTGTCTGTATGTATTTGTGTGTATGTGTGCGTGTGTGTGTGTAGTTGTGTATGTATGCGTGTGTGTGTAGGACATGGATGCAACCTGGAAACGGCTTTCGCTATAGGAGCAGCATCGTGAGGAGCCGGTCGACGGTGATGGTGCGGAGGGTGGCGGTTTGAAAATAAAATGATAGGACATCAAAACAGTTAAGTGAGAACAATAAGCAATCGTGATTGCTCAAAAAAAAAAAAAAAAAAAAATGATTATCATACTCCACTGTAGCCTTAAGGTTCCTCTTTTATTTCTAGGCGACCCTACTGTCTTCGGCAATTTAAATGCTTCAGACGAAACCACTTCCGCTGTTGTAGAAAGTGTTCTGTCCCTGCAACATAACGGATATGCTCCTTCCACAGGTAAGCTCCTTTATCAGCATTTTAACAGCATACTATGAAAACAGATTAATCGGGCGATTCTCGAAAAAATGTCCCGTGTGTAACGCTAAGTTTTTTATTTTTTTCTGCTAACCAAAGCCTTCAAAAAATAATACTGTTTTGGAATAATACATGCTTTAATGTACTATCAAAGCATAACAGTTAATGCCACAATAAATTAATAGTTACTTGAATAAAATAAAAAACTTAGCGTTACGCACGAGAAATGTTTTCGAGAATCGCCCAATAAATGAATGAGCTTGCAATACAGAAGAAACGATATATAAATATTAGCTGGAGTACTGTGCGTATTTCCAATGAATAAATAAATAACGTAAGCCGAAGATTGTCTTAAAGCAAACAAAAAATATTGGAGATCTTGATTAAAGCATTTTTTTTTTTTTTTTTGATGAGATTTTACTTTGACCAATCAAACACTACTTAAGATTATGGAAATGCAGTTTAAGCATCGTAGCTCGATGCTGGCTTGTTTTGGGCTTCCATTTTAGTTAGGAGAAGTAAAAAAAAATGGCATAAAAAAACGAAAGATTTAAGTTTGTGTGCCAACTCAAAGGTTTGGTGGAAATGAAGATTGGAAAAACAAAAACTAAAATCAGTAAAGAGTCGAAACTTTTTGCACTAATCATGAAAATTAAAAACAGAAAAATAATTAACTAAAGAAAGAACCGAAGAATTAAAAGAAAAAAATATAAAAAGCGGAACAATTTGAAGAAGTGTGATGCAATATTGGACGCTTGGAAGAAAACGAAAAAGGAAATTCAATTTTGAGGAAATCGACTGAGCTTTAATAGGAACTTTCCACGAGAAAACAAAGAAAGGGATTTGTCAGCTGGGCACACGAGTATTTTATTTGGAATCAGTAAAATAAGGTGGTTAACACACTCAGGTTATGACAGTTGGAAATCAACGCAGGCAAAAGTTTGAATGCTGAAATCATTGTAACAGTAATAAACGATCATTGTAAATTTTAGTAATGAAAGATTTCCACATGAGCCGGAACTGTCCGACTTTAACAATTCGTGAACGGTCAAGACTTGAGCACATGTCACCGGTCTTTTAAGTCCCCAACGACTGATAGCTGATTGAGGAAAGGAACATGTCTTATTAACAATTCCAGAAAATAATACTAATAATAATTATGATGATAAACATTAAGGTTACATTTCTTAATAGTTTATAACCATGTTTCCCTTTACGTTTTCCCGAATAACACTGCCTCACGAATGAGGGGAAAAAAAAAATATATATATATATATATATAGTTTTTACTCCAGACAACATTTTGATGCTATCCTTTTCCTTTCTAGGATACCGAGAAGCGCGGCAAGCTGTTGCCGAATATTCCTATCGTGATGAAGCACCTTTAGAAGCCGAGGTAAAACTTATCCTTACTATGCCTTATCAAAACATTTTTTTTAAATAAATGCACCGCACAATTAGTTTTTAATTGCAATTCATATTAAACCAGCAGTACAAACATGGCGTTTCCAGTGACATGTTTCCGTCACTGGTTATTGATATAACATTCATCAGAACTGTACCTTCTTAAGCATATTTAAAGTTTCTTTTGCTTTGATGTTTTTGTTTTTGGTTGAAATACAAAACATCGGAGTCGGAAAAACATTGACCCAAGCAACATCGATAGGGAAAACTTAATGTTTTCCCCTAATACAGTGGCTCCCAAAAGTGTTCGTACACTTACGACTTTCAATTAAATAGGCCCCTATGCATTGATTAGAATTAATATTTCGGAATAGGTATTTAATTATAAAATCTATGATCTATTTTTAACAAAACTACACGAAAATTTTTAATAAAACATTAAAACTTAATTTTTTAAAAATCAAATACCAAAAAGCGCTGGAAATTTTATCTCACAAAAGTCTTCGTACACTTTGAAAAAAAAAGCCAAAAAATTAGTAAATAATCTAATTTTTTACAAAATTATTATTTAGTAGAATATTATGCAGTATCAACAACAGCTTTTAAACATCTGGAAATAGATTTCATTGTTTTTTGTTTCTTTTTTTATCTTACTGTTTCTAGTTCGCTTTTCGTTTCAATGGTGTATTTTCGTAATCTAGTCACCAGATATCTCCAAATATGTTCCATTAAGTTTAAATCTGGAGATTGAGGAGATATTTCTAAGTTTAAGGACAATTTTTGAGGCACCAAACGCAAACGTGTACTTCTTATCGTTATTTTGATAAAAAAAACAAAGTTGTTTCCGATTGACAAATTTTGGGCTAATAGTTTAAAATTGTTTTTTGAAATATTTAACTGAACATCATAATTCATTATTTCATCAAAAAATTTCAAATTTCTAAGTCCTGATGCTGTTATGCACCCTCACACAAGAACACCTTCACCGTCCTGATTAACTGATCCAGCTAAGTTCTTAAGATTGAATTCCTCATTTTTTCTTCGATTGACATTTATACAACAATTTAACCCAAAATACTGAATTTATTTTCATCTATAAGTAAGACGTAATTCCAAAAGTTTTGAGCTTATTTATCATTGATTTTACGATGGAAAACGTAAGTTTACTGTTACAAGAAAATTTCTGCGGGAAGAGGTCTCCTTTAATCCAGCTAATCAGAGAACTTGGCGAACAATTTTAGGTGAAATGTTTCATTCAATTCTGAAGAAACTTTTTCAGCGCTCAAATGTGCATTTTTCGTAATTTTTTTAACTGTAAACCTCCGATCACGCTTTGTTAACCTTGCCAGTTGACCTTTACTTACCTTGTTTTCGATCCGATTTTTGTCTTAGCACTTGACTATAGAATGTTATAGATTAACTAATTTAGAGACATTTCAAACCAATTTATGGCTAGTGTGAAGGAAAAAAATTAAATTTCGAATCGTGTTTGTTTTCTACGCATACCTGCCATTAATAAGCAGAATATTAGGGAATAAATAAACAAAAAATTAAAGGCAAATGACTTTACAGTGTCATTACAATGCAAATATAATAAAAAAAAAACACAGATGGTAATTTTAATCATGAATTTATTCGAAAATATTTCAGTGTACGATGGCTTTTGTGGCGTATTTTTTCTCTGTTTCGTCGTTTTTTGACAAATTTCAAAAATAAAATTTGGCAATATTTTAAAAAAAAACTACTAGGTTTTATTCAAAATGGCATAGGAATGGTTTGAAAAAAAAATTGAACTTCATATTCGAATTCAATTTTGCGTTATTTTGGTTTTACTACAAAATTTCAAGGTGTACGAACACTTTTGGGAGACACTGTATATTACTGTAATATCTCTTATATAATTAAAAACTGTGTGTATCTATGTATGTCCAAGCTTCTTCTCCCGAACGACAGTGAACTGACCATCTAACTAGGTATCGATGGATTCGTTATCTTCCCGTCTTCATGTTTGGCTATTTAACATAATCCTCCGATAATAATTAGCGGAGACATCAATTAAAAACTATTCGCAACTCCAGCGCTCGAATACGACGCTACCTTGCGGAGATTTACAAAACTGCCGACAAAACTAAAACATTGCGTTCCATGTATTCATTTTGGGCAAAACAAATTCGCAACTCCAACGAACTATAGGGGGCACTGCATTCACTGTCTAATGGCCGACTTAAAAACTAAAACAAACGCATGTGGTAACGAAGAAAATGCTAAAAGTGTTGTGATTTTTGTTCGTATGTATGATATTTTTCGCTTTATTCTTTTTAAATTAATTTTCAAAGTCTTGTGGATATTCTGGCCCACGTAGAAAGAAATGAGAATTCAAGAAGCATTACTAAACGTCAAAGATTAATGCAAACTACGTAGTTCGTAGTTCTAAGCAGCTATTTCCACGATGTTGAATTCGATATTTATCAATTCTTGATAAAACTAAATAATAATTGTAGCCTGACAAGAACAACAATTAATGCTAGAAAATTCAATATGACATTACAAATTATTATCGAGAGAAGATGATACTTCTTTGCCTTGCTTGGGTAGCGCTTATTGTTTTGCATTTGTTGCTGAGTTATTTCTCTCGAATTCCCGAATCGGTTAATTTAAAATTTTTCTGTTTCGACTTTTTTTTTTCTGAGTTACGATTTAATTATGTCAAGTTATGCAAATCATCTACAGAATTCTTACGGATATATGGTGGTAGTTTTCTTTTCACTTGATTGACCATTATTTCTTTTTACTTATCGAATTCTGTAATCTTACTACCATTTTATTCCACTCATGATAAAAATTAAAAATGGTTTAACTAAAAACGCGAAATCTCGCCAAGGCTACTTTGCTCGCACAATACTAAAACTATAACCCTAAACAAATTTGGCGAAACCTTTCAGCTGAGAATAAAAGGAATAAAGTAAATTCTTTCTTGGTGAAACATTTTTCATTTTTTTCTACGATAATATATTCAAGAAAATATTTTGCATACCGTTCATTCCAACTAAATGCTGCTGTAAAAGATGGTTAGTTAAATTAATTTAAGATTAAAAAAAACTCATATTCTTACAAAGTCATACAAAACAATAAAAATTTTTACCTTGTATAACGTTATCCAAGTTTGTTAATCCAGTTTTCGCTTTCACCATTTTCAATCAACTCATATTTTAGAAGGAAATAAGGAAAACTAACATTATTTTGAGAAGCTCGAGAATACTACTAAGGGACGAATTAATTTCTGTAGCTGAAAGCAAACTAAGACTCATCGATTGCGTTAATAAATACTCAGAACAAACTGCCTGTGTTTACGTCAACAGACACACGTGGAACGCAACGTGGCAATGTTTTAGTTTCATCGGCAGTTTTGTAAATCACCGCAACGTAGCGTATTCGAGCGCTGGAGTTCCGAATAGTTTGTTATGTGTATTTTTTTTATTTGCGTAATTCATCATTTGGAATCGTCATCCGCAACAGCGTAACATCAAAAAATCTGATACAAACTGTGAGTACATATTTTATTTATCTTGTTCTGAGTGAATTTGAATAAATATCAGTTTTTCAATTCGATGAAAAAAAAAACGAACTTAACAACATTGACTGGACACTTTTCCTTAACCTAATTCCACATAAATGATTTAAATAACCTTTGTTACTACAGTATCCTACTGAAATAGACAGTATGCAAATAAATTTTCTTGAAAATATTTATCGCAGAACAGATTGAAAAATCCAGAAAGAGAACGTTAAGAATTTGAACAATAAAAAATAAAGGTTCGCCAAAAATCTGTTTATAGGGTTATGGTTTTAAAATTGTGTGAAAGAATAATGTATCTTGTCAAGATTTCGCATATCAGGTAAATCATTTCCATGACGAATGAATTAAATGCATGATTTCTTTTGATATCCAATCATATAGTCATAGAAATAAATTATCTAGTGTTAAATGTTACTCTTGACAGTCTGCCACGTATGTGCACTAGGGTGGGGCGAAAAATAAAAAGTTTTTCCGATCAACTAGTAATAGTAGCCAAAAGTTGTCTTTGGGGATAGTTAGCAAAAGTGCAAAATTTGATGAAGATCGGATAATATCTTCAGGGGGCGCTGTGGTCACAAAGTTTTATTATAGATTTTTTCCCGGATTTCATGGTTAAAATACGAAAAATAATGCTGTTAACTTATATCATTGCATTTTTTTTTTCATAAGATTTATTTATGCACTGAAAGCATATGAAATAACCCATAAAAGTTCTTTTATGTTATTTATTTATATTTCCAGCATCTTAAAAAGAAACAAAAAAGTAAAAAATAGTGACTTTTAGGACAATACTAAGTAAAAACTGATGAATTTTACAAAATGTGACACAAAAATTATGAAAATGCAAATATATTAGACAAATAAAATTAAACAGCACTATTGAAACAATAATAAACAATTTTAAAAATCTGTAAAAATTTACACTACATACGTGATACAAATTTATGTGTCACAGTTAGAGCTTTTACGAAAATAGTCTTTTTTACTTTCAAAGAAAGGCAGTTCCTTTCGAGCCTCTAAACGTGCACGAATGAAACCATCCCTGGCTTCTATTCCACTTACGGCCAGAGATGCATCCGTCACCAACTTTACGCAGCGCTCCACAGATTGAGTATGACAAGGAAATTTGCACATGTTTTGAAGAAAATGAGGAACATCTCCGGTTTTCACTAAGTCATGTAGCTCGTCCTCAGTTAGTATATTTGTTATAGGAGGTTTTGTTATAAGCACTTCTTCACACTGCCAATTGATCAAGTAGACATAGTCGGAAGAAGAAAAGTTAAGCTCAGGGATGGTAAAAGTACGGATATCATTATTGTTCACAGAATTAGTGTCTCGTACTCTCAAAATCCGACGAGCAGCTAACTGCCGTACATGCCTTCGATCATCATTTAACATCGCCAGCAAGATGTTTTCAGGATGTGCAAAAAAGGCGTTCCGCTGAATGACTGGATCGATGACATGTAACAGGTCGTCTGGCAAATAACGCGACTGATGAATAACGTGCCACAAGTTTCGTGCACCATCCTTGCATGCTGAGTTGCACTTAATTAGAAACCAGCAAGGTGTATAAACTTTAATAACGAATGAAACAAGCATTTTTAAATTTGCTGTTGGATATTCTGTGCCGATGTACAAGCGCAAAATCCGACTGGCTGTCGTGAGCCATCTAGAATGACTCAAGGAACCAGGTACTCTTTCAGAAAGGTGTACGGAGCAGTTGCCACTAATAACGGCTTCAAATATTTCCAGTAGATATTTCTGGTCAGTACTTAGGTCCCCTCGGTCGATAGTTGGCATGTTTTGAATATTGCACTCAACGGCTTTATATTTCACTATCGGTAGTGATTCGTAGCCTATCAACATTTTGCCAATAGGACCGCTGAATCCTCGGGGATTAGTACTTGGTCCATCCAAGTATTCTACTAAATGGCGAAGCAGCAATTCGTTGCCATGAAGCTGGCATATTAACCACTTCAATGGTCTGTGAAAGAATGTTTCAAGGCGTAAAATCACGCCACTTTTTCTTCCGGTATTTACTGCAGTACCGTCACATCCGACGGCGCACAACTGAGTAATATCAATTTTGTTTTCGACAATGAAATCCAGTATGCCGTTTGCAATTCCTTCTGCGTTTGATCGATTTGGCGAAATATGTCCTAAGTATTTATTATCTGGCAGCATAACCAGTGTTACATGTTCTTCAATAATTATTTTTCGATGATAACTGCCGGACACAGATTGTTCCAAGAACAATGTACTATCCTTTCGGCCATCAAAGTACAGACCTTGTACATCAGCACATTTTTGGCCCTTGGTGATGAGCTTGCAGATTTTTTCTCACTTTTTTACGTTCTCGTTTCACTTTGCTTGGATCGATTATATTTGAAGATGTTTCAGGAGAAATTAAGCCCACGTCTTCTAATATGGATGATGCCAACGCGGCCGCTGATCTATTCGAAACACCGTATCGGTCACACGTTTTAGAAAATTTGTTCAGACTGACTCTTGCTTGCGAAGTGCTTGCTTTATAATTTATAACTATAAATTCAGGATCCTTTTCGTCCGTACCTTCTATTGAATATTCTTTATCAATTTCTGTTTCTTCAGAACCTTCTTCACGGGTATTAACTATGCTTTCCCTCTTCGCTCTTGATTCTTCTTTCTTTTTTCGTTCAAAACTCAGTTTTAATTTTCTTGTGGTTTGAATATCAATGTTTCCAATAAACATTTTTCTATCACCACGCTGATCAAAAAGAAAAAGTTGTTCTTTGGAAGGAACTTTGCGAGTCTTGTCGCAGTTACACGCACTGAAACGGCATTTACAACAAGCGATGTCGAAAAGTTTTTCTCGAGCTTCGGATGAAAATAACTGCATCTTTGCGTTAAACGCATTTGTTTTAACAGATTTTTTGTTCATAGTTTTCTTCAGGTTTTTATATTTGCCGTGAAAATGTCGAATCATTTGAACGATTCGTTTACGTGAAACTATAGGAATAGAGGAACGATGCCATATCTCTTCTAACTTCGTGGCTACGTCTTCTGCTATCTCAGTCACTGTGGGCTCTTTGGAAGAACTAAACTGTTTCTTTTCGTGTGCAAGAAATAAATAATACTTAAATACATCTTCATACGTAGGTAACACAGAATCAGACAAATTTTTTGGTGTTCCGAAAATGGAATCTTTTAACATTTTCCTTGTTTTTACTTTCGATCCAGCACAATAATCCTTCGAATGTTTTCCGCTCATTATGGTGTTAGAGATGGCGTTTCAATGCACTGAAAATATAAACATACACTGTGCTGTGCACTCGATGCTGTAGAAATGCGTCTGGAACTTTTCTCGGTTAAAGGTTGTATGACGTATTTAAATGGCATTTCACATGATTCTAAGAGCTCGACGGCAGTGTCTCTTCAAATTACGGAGTTTTTACAACAAAACCATGCATTGATTCTTTTAATGCTAACGTTTAGTGACCAAATTTCTTTTGGAAGCTATTCTATATGTTCTTAATACATACATGTCCTTTAGAATTAAAAAAGGTGAAATTAAAGTTAGAAAAAAGCATGATTTTTACATTGAAACCATGATATTATAGGAAAAAAACAATGTTAAAACTTTGCGATCGCAGCGCCCCCTGAAGATATTAACCGATTTTCGTCAAATTTTGCACATTAGCTAACTATCACATAAGACAACTTTTGGCAACTATTACTAGTTGATCGGAAAAACTTTTAATTTTTCGCCCCACCCTAATGTGCACTATGTGACAAAAATGTCAACAAATGCCGGAAATATTACGAAACTGAACTTAATATGTACTAATGTATAGAAAAAACGGTACAAAATGAAAATGCCGTTCGAAGCGAACCAAAAATTTATGAATTCCGAATTCAACATCGTGAAAATGGCTGCTTCAGAACAACTTACTGTGTGTTCTGCATAACTTTTTACTTTCGTAATACTTTTTGATTTCTAATCTCTTTCTACATGGATCAGAATAACCAAAAGACTTTGAAATATCTTTTCAAATAAATAAAAAACAAAAAATCATACATGCGAACAAAAATATCTATCATTTCCTAAGTTTAGAAGCAATTTATATGTTACAGCGTGCGTTTGTTTTAGTTTTTTCATCGGCCATTAGACAGTGGCTGCAGCGCCCCCTATAGTTTGTTGGAGTTGCGAATTAATTATGAAGCTTGGATTTCGACATAAAATCCCTATTTTTCGAAGACTTTCCTACATTCAAATTATTATTCAGTGCTTCATCTCAACTTTTTGCAACAACGCTTTTATTAAAATGTATAGCGGTGAAGAAAATCATTGAGATGAAAGATCTGTTGCCTTTTTTTTCTCGAATATGAACAGTTAAAATTCTTGTTTTTGATTTGAGGCTTTTCCTGTAATCAGGGGATTTAAAATGTTTACTTTTTGGGGGTTTTCCGCAATCTGCCGCAAAATTCCACTGACTTTTTTTTTTGGTTCAAGCCTGTGTGTTGAATTCACGTCACTTGACATAACTTTTATTTTCGAGGTGGACCGTGCAAAGCCGGGCGACGCAGCTAGTTGTTGAATAAAACTTGATCTGGTCAGGCTGATAACGATATTGCTGTGTTTTCACAAAATGCTCAACGTACTGTAAGAGGAAAAAGACAAATATAAGTTGATATATCATACTAGCATTCCCGTACCCGGCATTGCTCGGGTAATGGAATTAGCAGGGGTTAACAGTGCTTGGTGCACCTAGTTTCGAAAATCCCCTGTAATAATTACTTATTACCTATATTTTTTTTCTAATTTTGGGAGGATCCCGGGGCCTCTGGACACCTTATATATATGCCCTTGTCCTTAACCGATCATCTTTAACTGTTATTAACGATCCTTTTAAAGTATTGATTATCTTTGCAAACACAGGCCATCCACATTTTTTTGTTATACCTATGTTTAATCAAGAACTTTGTATACAACATTTTTAGTTTTTTTTTTTTGTGGTACTAAAATTATTAAGCTGCTTGATGAACTGACTTTGGAGCAAGCTACATAAAATTGCCCGTGTGAAAAGAAGTCTTCTCTTAAATTGATCCCTGCTACTTTTAATGTCTGTCCTTGTGACTTATTAACGGTTACTGCAAAGCAAACTTTTACAGGAAACTGGCTCTTCTAAATTCAAAAGGATAGTCCGCCTATGATGATGTTCTTAAAAACTTCGCTTCGAGTTTTGAAAAAATAAAAGCAAAAGACAGAAACATTATTATTTGACTTGAGAAAAGCCTCGAAGAATCACGTGAGAAACAAAAACAATATCGAATTCAAAATTCGCTATCAACCAAAAGCTGAGATGAAGTACTGAATAATGATTTGAATGGAGGAAAGACTCTGAAAATAAGGGATTTAAATTTCAATGACAGGTTTTAATTTCACAGATATTAAGGGGTTTTAATTAATTTCTCCCGAACTAATTGATATTTCTAAAAATCCTTTCTTAGTGGATACTTTCGTAATCATATGGACATGCCTGCCAAATTTCAAGTCAGAGGCTTCAGCGGTATTGGCTGTACGTTGATATATATATATATATATATATATATATATATATATATATATATATATATATATATATATATATATATATATATATATATATATATATATATATATATATATATATATATTATCTCAGGACATTGATTTTTATGTATTAAGATTTGAATTTATATGTTCCTCAAAATCCAAATCGACTCATTTCAAAGTCAGTTCTTTATTTTTTCAATGAAAATTTTTAAGTGAAAACACTTGCAATAAAGTACATATATTTATTTTATGCCAGAATATTCATTTTATTTACCTAATAGAGTTCAAAACAACATTAAAATGACTATGAACGAAACTAATTTTTATTCTACATTTGAATTAGAATTTAAAACAAGACCAATATTGAATTGCATATTGCATGATACAAAAGCGGCGTCATGGTTTTCAAGGAAACGAAAATTTGAGTTATAAGCAGGCCTGGATCTATAAACTTTGGCCCTCCCTGCAACAAAATCTGCAGGGTCCCTCCCCAGAGGCCAACAGTGCATATTTGCAACGTTAATAAGTGTTAGTGCTAGTTTTTAAAGCACTTTTATTATATTTGGCCCAATAGTCACGGAAAAAATCTGAAGCCTGCTTTTGCTTATTTTTCAGCAACTAGACCACTTATAGACTTCGGTATTTCACTATATGATTTGCTTAACCTTATGGTACAACTTAACGCTGCAAAATTAAAATTCTAAAATAAAATAATTACTTCGGTTGGGATGGAAAACAGCAAATTTCATGTAATTTCCCAATTAAATGTTTAAATACATAAAACACTTTGTTACAAATTTTGTTGCCTTGCAACAGTAATGTTAATAGTAATCATAATGAAAATTTGGAAACAAGGCTTGTCTGGAGCAAGCATGAAATGTATTCCCTCTCTTCTATGCCAATAATTAGGATCTTATTACGAGTAACTTGTATGTTTTGAAACATAAATTAGTTTGGGAAATCTTTAATATTTAAATGGTTTTAGTTAAATTAGCAAACAAATAAATCCTAGTGAGGAATAAGGATTAATATTCAGTGCCAACTGCTTAAAGTTTTAGACACGTATATAGGTTTTTTTTCCCTTTAGTACGGAGCATTTATATGAAAAAATAAGGCGAAGTTTCGTGATAGTAACATCTATTTCTGAAATATGCTAAAACGAATAAAATAACAGGATTTTTTAAAAAATACCAAGCACTATTCACAATGCACTCAAAAGGACTAAATAACATTTCTCGGTCAGAAAGGACAATTTAAGTATTCCTGTAGATTTCAAAAATTCCAAGAAAATGACACCACAAACGAAGAAATATGCGTTTCTAATCATTTCAAACCAAACCTTCCCAATAATGTTTAATGCAAAAATATGCATGTTGTAATTGAAAGCTAGATAATAATAAGAAATTCTCTTCATAACTTGAGCCACACTTTTCTTTTTTTTGCGGTGTCATTTTCTTGGAATTTTTTAAAACTACAGGAGTACTTAAATTGTCTATTCTGACCCAGAAAAGCCATTTCCATATATTTACCCCTAACGCGAGGTCTGCGGACACGCAGATTCGGACCTGATTATGAGATTGTGCCATTCGCTGCTATGACAGTTTTGAAGTTTATCAGAGCACAAAATTAATTTGAAAACAGCGCAAGACAATTGTGAGTGGTGCAGTTTCGTAGGCGTCAAGTTTGCTCAAACATCTATGAGGGTAAAATAACTAAGATTAATTGCACAAAATTGCAGATTTCTGCATAACGTGTTTCGGGGTTACAAGAAACTCCGTTTTCGATGCAAAAATAGGGTGATTATGGATGAAAAGGCATCCGAAATAAGCTTTTGTGATTGTGGTAGTAATAAGCAGAATATGCCTTCACGACTACCAACACAGGAAATTTTTTTATGTCGTTAAACATTATAGTTTTATTAAACCAACTACTGCTGACATGCGGTTTATTATAGTACAAAATGTTATTTTATTTTTCCACTAGCAGTACCCACACGGCTTTGCCCGTAGTAGAAAATTAAAAGGCCATTTGGTTTGCCTGTGTATTTAAATATAATGGATGATGAATTTCTGGCTAATTTGCTACGTTAATTTGCTCGCTCATGTTATGGTAATTTGCTCGCCCACGTTATGATAACTTACTCGTCCATGTTACGATAATTTGCTCAATAAAATGTTCTTAAAATTGGAATAGAAGAAGAACAAAATCGAATTTTTGAAAAATCGCTTCGAGGTGCTCACTCCTGTGCTACGAACTAATTTTATGCAAAATTTCATGAAAATCAGCCGAGCTGTCTAGGCGCTATGTACGTAACAGGCATCCAGAGATCCAGATATCCAGACTTTCAGCTTTATTATTAGTAAAGATTTCATTTTTGAATTGCGTCAGAACTTCGAACCATGTAGAATCATAGAAAAAAATGTTGTAGGTGGTGACTTCAGGTTCATTTTTTGCTCAAATTTGACTTGAACGACGTTAGAGCTTGTTAAAGGAAGAAATCGATTATAAGAATACAAATAGTCTCAACTAAGAATTTTTAGTAAATATTCTAAGTTTGTCTTAAGTATTTAATCTAAGATATGAAAGTCCTGTATCTCAATCACTTTCTTAAAGAGGTGTTTTTGATTGATGCTTCAATGTGAAAGCATCTCATCGAAATATTGTGTTTATCCATGACTTTGAATGGTAGTATTAAACTAATTTCAAAATTATGTTACCAATTCAGAAACATAATAAAACGGGATTTTTTAAAAAATAAATGATGATAAAAATTTCTGCAAGGGTATATACTGGTTTTAAGTGCTGAACGTTTACCAAGGTCACACTATGACATGTCTTGTGTCCTTTCAGCTGAAGGAAATATGAGTCGTCTGAAAAATTATCTGCCTTAATCGTCGATAATATTCGAGACCTTTAGCCGTTATCTCTCATCGATTCTCAGTCATCAATATACATCTAATCGATATAGATCTCCTATGGAAGGAATTGAGTTTTGTAGAGACCAATGATGTTTGATTATTTTGTGATCTTTATCGCCTTCACCGATTGCAAAATTTCCTTTGGGGTCAATCCACAGAAAAGTGTTTAGTTATAAAAACCGCATATAATTATTTATGTTGATTTTAAATTTGGGTCGTTTAGAATGAAGGAGTCGATAAATGGAGTTTGAATGCATTATTTTCACTTGTCGTCATGATCACTTGGCGTCTAATTTTTTCCCCCTTGTTATTAATTCAATTAATTTTATACTACAAATGAAAAAAAATTGGCTTAATTCCCTCTCGCTTGGCATCGCACATAGGAGTATTTGTATCCAAAAACCGGACAAAATTATTTGATGCGATTTTTTGTCATATAATGTTTTGAAACGTGCTACTCGATCAAAATAAGGTGTTTATTTCAAGAAAAAGAGACATTTATTAGAAAATCATTTTCATTTTTCTCTTTTACACACTTATTGCAATTAAATAATTGCTCGTTGTGGTATTTATTACTGCGTGCTTGCGTCTTGCGATCATTATATTTACTGCTTCTAGGGAAAACGACTTTGTTTTTTAGAGTTGCGTGGTCTACTACCACTTCTTAAGTAGGGGTTAGAATTTGTTAAGTGTCTATGTAGTAAGTCTGTGTACAATCTACTCGTGAAAATTATCATGAAAATGTAATCGATAATGTTGAAGGGTTTATTGCGAGTTACAGCTGCCTTCTCTGAAAACTGAACAATTGGTTAGATTGCTAGAGAGGTAAACTTCAGCACCCGGCATTAAAAAATTATATATACTTGTAGGCATAAGATGATACCCATATTCGTATGGGTCGAAAAATCTAAGAGAGAAAGGAATAGTATTTTGTAGTTTTGTTTCCTTCACCATCAATAATTACAACTAGTATACTAAAGGAACAAAGCAGCTCTGTGTTTATTTCATCGTCTTCGGTAATGTTTTAAAATTTTTTGTTTATACTGTGTATGCTGTTATCCATCATAGCCCTTTTTATATATCAGTACCATATTTTGTATTTTTACCTTTGAAGACATTCCTACACCCTGTAATATATATATTTATGCACTCTCAACCCATTGTGGTCCAGCAGTACATGAAGCTGAATTTCAGGGAAGGTATCTGTTACTCGTATACTGAATCCTCATCTAGGTAACATTCCTTCTAAACATTTTCTGCAATGGAACATCTAGGGGTTATTGATTTTGTTATTATTTTTATTACTTCCCACGTACCATGGCTTTGAATTCTTTCATGATACCATATAATCCTATTCTGGTAAAATACTTAACAGTTTCAGAAGATTTTATAAAGAAATAAGAAAAAACTCCGAACTTGAAATTATGAAGCATTTTTTACTCACCAACTTTAAACTCCTAAAAAAACAAAATGGCGGAAATAGGCGGAAGATGTTTTCACAGAATATCATAGCAGACAGTCTAAATTTTATGCCCATAGCAAAAGTATAGCCCGACTCGTCCCGGAAATTAAAAAAAAATCTTAATGTCAAAAAATTTTAGTGAAAAATAAACATCCAATTTTGACTTAATTTCGCACATTAAAAAAATGACAAATGTTAAAGTAATTCAACGAAACAAGATTTTAGATTGAGCTACATATCTCCCTCTTTCATATTAAAAAGTTTGTTTTACTACATCCCATCACACTCAAATACAATAACAAGAAAACGAAGACTTAGCATGAAAAGCGTCGAAAACAAAAGCGAGAGATTCCAATAATGTCTAAGTTCCGACTAGCGTACAGCAACGGAAATGCATCAGGTGAGATTTTTACTATTATCCTCTGATGGAATAGTTATCTGACTTGAAGTAAAATAGATTTAAGACAACTTTCATCGAACTTTTGAATTTTGGTTTTTGACCGGTTTTATTGGCCAAATACTCCAACGTGCGGCGTCGTGAAGGAAAAACATTCAGGTTTGGAGATTAATTCAAAAATAGCGTTACCTGATGTCTGAAGCATAAGAAGAGGATATCTACTGAGACGAATATTAAAGGATTCATAAAAATTAAATGCATGTTTTTTTTTAAGTTTTGGAGAGTCAGGTGGGTGAAATAAACTCAAAAATAGGTATTCTTCAAATTGATATTAAACTGTTTGAATTTGATATCCCTCAAGCAAAACTCAATTAGTATGTTTTTATGTTTGAATGATCCTCTTCACATAGTTATAATAACTAACTTCAAAGGCATAAAATTTTAAAAACACTTTAAATTATATTCTTCGACTTTGAATTTCTGTACAAGTCATGAGAAAAATACTTAAAAAATTCATAGTTTAATTTAAGAATGATTTATGGTTAAACAACCACTTGGCAACATCGTGTTTGAACAGGAAAAAACAGCAAATAATTTACCATGAAACGTCCCAAAACATGAGTAAAATTGAAAAAGTGTTTTACTATTTAAGCTAGGCCCGACTAACTGAAAGTGAGGCAAACGACCCACAGTGCTTTGGAAGCCCCCTCTGTATTCTACCCCTTTAAGTCTACGAAAAATAATATTAAAATAATGTGTAGCAATAAAGAGGGGTGTCTTCAATTAATAAATCATTAATTTTTGTTATTTTAACAAAAAATTATAATTTTTTAATGCTATGCATAAGTGTTTGAAAAATACCCCCCCCCCGCAGGCCCAGGCCTAATCAGGCCCTGTATTCAAGTTGTAGAAAATTTATTCGTCATAGAAATATAAGTAAGCATTTTCAAGCGCACTAAATTAAGAAAGAAAAAAAGTCCCACATTTGCGAATTTCGGAAATGGAAATCAATTTTTGTTTTTCATCACTTCGGTGGTATTTACAAGTTTAAAATTTATTTAATAGCACTTTCAGTGAGTATTTTCTTGGTTATTGGCAATTACAGAGTTTCCATTTGTTCTTATAGCGTTTCAGAAGACTAAATTAAGTATGTTGGGAAATAGTAAAATTATGCGTTTAAGGGTTAGTATTTCTTGATAAAAAATCTACTGCTCCAAAACCTGCTTTATATTCATTAGGACCTATAGGTGGGGTAAAATGGGTACAATGGTTTAGAATGAGATTTAGAGCAAAAACAGGGATTAACTTAATATTTTAGCAAACTATATTTTTGTTTCTTTTATCCGTTCCATTTAGTTATTGTAATCTTTTTGCATCTTAATGATTCATTTGCTTTTCTTTTTTGCAGGCAATAAATCCTTTTTTTTTAGTTTTATTTATTTTAAAGATGGTAAATCTTTTTACACCTTACTGATGTTAACCGAAATATAAAACTATACATTTCATACACTACGCGTATTTAAGTTTTATTGCAAATCTGTACACATAATCAAGTTTGGTGATCTGTACATACAATAAGTTCGTGACTGGAGACCCGGTAAAACATGAAGACTTCCTAGAAACATGGTATTTCATATACAGGAGTAGATTTTGGCAATTTTATGAACCTCATTTCCCGGTTTTGATAAACTAATTTAATTAGAAAAAGTTACCTGGTGTTTATGTGAAGTAACACTTCTTACCCCACAAAACTCAAAGGAATTGCGCCAGAGAAAGTATTTTTTCTCTGAGAAGAAAATCTAATTTTAACTATGATGGGGAAAGTACTAATAAATGATACAAATGATGTGAAAATAAACATTTTTAATACATTTTCAGAAGGTATTTTAAACTGTGTTTTTTCATAAACTCATTCTGTAAAAAGCTAAAAAGCCTACTTTTCTATTTATAAGCACATTAACATCGAAACATTTCGCCTTTTATCAACATTTTTGCTTTTTGAAAATATGCTTTAACTTGCCTTTGCTCGCTCATCTCCTTCGCAGAATGCCAAAATGTTGGTTCACACGTTTTGTTAAATGTTTTTGCGGTGATAGGTTTGATGCACTGAAACTAGGAGCAAAGTTAGAATTGAAGCATTAGAATAGTTATAATATGGTGAAGTAAAAAAAAATCATCAAGCTCAGTTTCTTGATGATGTTCAAAACAATTTATAAAAGTAATTAATTGGACTTGCTCTGGAATTTTCAAATACTGTAGTTATGCAGTTTCATCAAAAAAAAAAAAAAAAAAAAAAAAAAAAACTCACTGGAGGGATTGGATTTGAACAATAAATAACACATGAAAAACATTCCTTGAATTTATTCTTTAATAGTTGCAATAAGATCAAAAAGTTATAAATTGTACGTGTCATGTTATAATGTCCTTTCTCCTTCTCTTTAGGATGTGATTCTGACGAGCGGCTGTTCCCACGCTTTGGAGATGAGTATTATGGTATTAGCGAATCCAGGACAAAATATTTTGATTCCAAGACCTGGTTTTTCAATATACAAGACAATTGCCGAATCCTTCGGAATTGAAACTAGGTCTTATAACCTACTGGTATGCTCACGTTTTATGATTATGGCTGTCAATATAGACAAGTGACTTATTTCAAGTGTACGGTCTTTTGAGATCGGATGGGAAGTCTGAAAGAAATCTGTACTATAAATTTAAGTTTCGTTTCACCTCAGTGTCTTGCTATTAGAGGTGTATCTACCGCATGGGAAAACTTTCGGATTCGGTTGTTTTAAAAAATATATATGTATATATATTTTTCTTTTAAAAATTAAGAAAACACAATAAAGATTTTTATAATTAAACTACTTTTAAAGGTTTCATTAATAAATTAAGAAATCAGCGAAGTTTAAGCATTTTTGTATCGACAGAGATACCTAAATTTTTTTTTATTGCTGGTAACTTTTGGAATCTCGATAAATACTGCCAATATAGCTGAGATGACACTAGACTTTGTCATTTCCTACTTTGGCGCAAACTTCTGTTCTACATTAAAAATTTTCCACCGTCGCGTCGTGTCAAAAGAAGCATAGCTTCAAAAATTACTAGGTGGCAACGCCCCCTGCTCACCAACCCTGTTGCTGTCATATTGAAATTTTGACCGTAAGAACTTCAGATGCCTTTATAAATTTTATAAATGTGAATTCTAACATTTAATTTTGTTTAAGAAAATGCTTTTAGAAGAGTTGATTAATTATACTAACCGACGTTGAATTGTTACATAATTTAAAAATCATCATTGAGTCATATTCCAGTGAGTTATTTTCCTTCTTTTCTTTTTCAAACAGCCCAACCTCGATTGGCAGATAGACTTGGAAAATCTGGAGTCACAGATCGATAGTCAAACTGCAGCGGTCATCATCAACAACCCATCCAATCCCTGTGGGTCGGTGTTTTCCAAACGACACCTGAGAGCCATCGTGGAGCTTGCCAACCGCAACTGCGTGCCCATCATCGCAGACGAAATATACGAAGACTTTGTGAGTTGAGTTATTCTCAGTGATCCTTTTTGCAACAAGCGTAAGATTCGTTCTCTAAAATATATCACCAAAAACAACCCTGTTATAAAAATTTTTAATTCTTCCCCACAAAAAAGAAGGCCTTCATCTTCACACATCCTAAACCCAAAAACCTTCTGCCTTAAAAAATTATGACATTCAATTTTCCTGCCAAGTATCTGCCAAACTACATCCTCCCTGTGTTTTCCTCTTTCATTACAACTACTTTCGCTAAAGCCTGCCCCCATCACCAACTCCTCACCAATGAGGATAGATCCTTTGAATTGTTTAAAAAAGTCACTGTAAAAAATTCAAAAATCATTATATAAACCAATACTCTTAGATACGTTATAAAATATCTCTTTATTAAAGTGATAAAAAGAAATGAACGCACATTATTCGGTGATTGAACCTTAGTCCGTGTTTTTTTTTTTTTTTTTTTTTTTGTCGCACCCTGCACAATTACATCGACCAAAAAGCATTCATGTTTTGAGAAACATTCAGTCAAAAGCAAGAATTTCTTCAATTCAAAATTTTCAACGTCATTAAGTTTCATGCTCTTACTGAATTTTCACATCCATTTTCAAAAGGAGGCATAACAGAGACAGAAGAAAATTCAAAAGCAGTAGAATAGTCAGCACACTAGACCCTCATTTTACGCGGTTTCGATTATACGCGGTTTAAGATTTGACACCTTTATTTTATTTTACGCGGATGAGTTTCGGTTTTACGCGGATGCGGCAATGCAAAGAGATAAATTTTTCCCCTCTTTCAAAATCCAAACTCCTAAAGATTGCAGATTACGCGTAATCAATTGCATTTTTGCGTACTAATAATCGAGCTTGGGCCACTGGAGACCTTTTATGCGATTGGTTCCACAGCTCTTTCGAGAAGTAAAGTTATTAAACTCACACAGTTTAGAACTCACTGGAAGAAGAGCTTTTAGGAGTGACAAAGGAGGCCAAAACCTACGAGGATACCGACGTCGGTGACGCACAACCAAAAACGTTCACATTGAAAATTTTGAGCCATTCCTAGCAGGGTTGGCAAAAACCCGGGTTTTTTTAAAAAAGCCCATGGACCCAGGGTTTTTTGGGTTTTTTTAAATAAAACCCAAAAAAAACCAACTAAAGCTGGGTTTTTTTAAAGAAATGTGGGTTTTTTTTGTCTTTTTTTAGGGAAAATGTAGGGTACTTGTAGCATATTGTAGCATAAGTATATGAACAAAGCACAAGAATTGTCTTGGGGTAAAAAAAGCTGGAAAACTAGTTAAAATTCAGCGTTTTCTGAAGAAGAGTATGAAAGACGACGAAACCCAAGAATGGTGAAGTTTCAGATTTTTTAGTTTCCATGATTACCAACAGTTAAGGCAAAATTACTTCTCGAGTGATAAAATCTATTGTTCTTTTTTAATTACTACTATTTTTTTTGCATTTTACTTTATTGTATTTCATTTTTTTATGCAAAACTACTGTAGAACCTCAAGTAGTTTAAATCCCTATTTACTGAATTCCAGCTTAATCAAGACATTTCTTTGAATTTTATGTTGCCTGTTTTTCTATTTCTGTGTACAGATTAAGAAATATTAAAATTTTTTGTAAGATAATGAAAATACTGTACATCCTATTCTGTTTTCTGTCCGACCATTTGTAAAACCTGTTAATTTCTAAAAAAAATATAACTTGTTAATTCAAAATTTGTGACGTGTCGGGTTGCAGAAAATAATTCACATGAAAGCCTTTTAGCTAGAGTAGTTTCCTCTGTACAATCTACAAATATTGAGAAAACCAGACGTGACAGGACTTAGTCAAGATAATTTGAGTTATTTATTGACCAGTTAAAGATAAAAGTTAAATATATATTTTTTAAATCTTTGAAGTATTTTTAATGCCGTTAAGAGTTAAGAAATACTATTAAAGTTCAAAATTCATTTTTTATGTCCATTGTCTGTGGTGAAGAACAAATAAAATAGAAGTTTAAATTGTAAAAGTATTTAAATTAATTATTTTTTTAAGAAACTTCTCAAAAAATTTAAAAAAACCCAAAAGTGGGCTAAATAATGGGTTTTTTTAAATGGGTTTTTTCAAAAAAACCCATTGGGTCCAACCCAATTGGGTCCAATCCGGCCAACCCTGATTCCTAGACAATAGAAATGATCTTTCTGATTTGTTAGTGAAGGAAGATTCTATTATGGAAATGATGCAAGTGATCATGGATGCGTTAATGCTCTGCAAAAAAATTACAGAAAAAAATTCTTAATGACTGCCAAAAGACTATCACAGTTAGCTCCTCTTTATAAACAGGGCACGAAATTAATTTATGTTTTCTTTATACATGTTGTGCATAAAAGTCGATATAAGTACACATTAAACTTATTATACAATTAGTTATTACTAGAATGAAGTATTTTGTTATCTACGGAACCAAACCCCTATTTTAACACTAGCATTAGATCTCAATTTACGTGGTTTCGATTTACACGGCATTTCCATGAAACTTAGCCCCCGCGTAAAACGAGGGTCTACTGTGTAGACCTTTTTTTGCAACTTTCTTTAGGTTCCTTAGATAAATTCAAAAGAAATTATTAATTATTTGGTTTTAAGCTTATGAGACATTCACTCATTTTCAAGCATTCTTAGAGTTATGAAAAAGTGTAAATCAGTTTATAATTCACCGGTAAAAGGAAATTCTGTTTCATCAAAAGTGTTCTATTCTCCTCAGGTATTCAAGGGGGAGACATTTCATCCCATAGCTACTTTATCAACCCAAGTGCCCATCCTTTCTTGTGGAGGGTTAACAAAAAAGTAAGTTAATCTCTTCAACTTATTACTGCTAAAGACTTTTAAAAAAAGTTTCTAAAACTTGGGTACAGTCATTCAGGGCGATTTTGAGCTACAATTCCTCTACATTAATTGCACCACTCGTCCTCATATATATAATAGCCTCTTCGCTGATCGAGTAAACACGTTGACGTCATCAACAATGAAACTTGCGCCATAGCATGCGTGACAGCATTATTTCATTGTTAAAGCACCAAAAATTCAGTAAGTTATTTAAAATTTGATAGTACTTTTTTAGCAAAATTTCACATGCAGGGAAATGTTTTATTTTGACAAGGCTCAACTAGATCCGGTTACTTAACTGTTTTACTGGTAAGACTCATTTTAAGAGAATGAAGAAACAAAAAAATTGGTCCAACAATGAACGCCATCTACTGGGCATAAGGCTTAACCTACTGGAGTTAGGGTTAAAATTTAAACTATCAAAATACCACCAAACAGGTAATTCTTCGTTCAAATGTAGAAGCAATTTTCACCCGTCATACTATGACGGGCGATTTTCAAGTAGTCTAATGGTTTTATTGTTCGGTAAGTTACCGCCCTATATCCAGTGTCTAAGGCAGAAGTACATGAAATACACCGCCAGCTCAGTCAATTCCTTAAGGAAGCAATTGCTTCCTTAAGAGGTTTTCCACCTCCAGCTCAGTCACTCCCATGCCGGGCTGATGATGAGTGCTAATAAGCACGAAACTGCAGTCCTCGACTGGAATTGACTGAGCTGGCGGTGTATTTCATGTAATGGTTTTATTGTTAGCCGGGAGCAGGCCTGGATTTACGTACAAGCTAAGCAAGCTATAGCTTAGCGCCCCCGCTTGGTTAGGGGCCTCCAACTCCCAGAAATTAGCATGATTCGTAAAAAAAAGTACTTGAAAAAATAAATTTTATTTTCGTGTGCTTGAAAATTTTGAAAAGTTACTACAAACCACAAATTGGAGGGGTAGGGAGAAGAAATGCCAATATATGTCAAATTCAGCTCCTTGCTACATCCTGCACCAAAAATGTAAAAACTACGGTTCTCACGTTTCTGAAACAAATTACAAATTTTTGTGACTCACAATGTTTCATATCTTGCTATTTATATAACGCCGAATGCAGTATTTTTGGAAATTCTTTTAGTATTGCTTTCTTTCAGCTTACTTCTGTATATTGTTAATTTGTTCCAGCACGGGGGAAAAAAAACACTACTTCTATTCCTTTTCATTTTCTGCCCCACTTGCAACTGAAGCGAAGTTGTTGTCATAAGAAATCTATAGTTTCTTTTTTCTTTTAAATTTAAAATAGCTTTTCAAACAAAGTTAGACCTAGACTGTAAAAATGTACAATCAAGTTCTAAAATTTCAGAAACTGGAAAATACAAATGAAGTGCGGTAAATAATTTTAGTTGTTCCCAAGTCCTTGAAAATAATTAAATAAGTCCTTGAAAATCTTAAGCAAAGTGGACTGCAATTTTATTTCTTATCCAGTGTATAACATTATGAATTGCTCAAATGGGCAATATGTTACTCGCTTGTTACATATTTTCTAAAACTATACACCATTTATTTTAAAGCATTTTTTACTATTGATCATCTACAATCTAATTCATTGTTGTATTTGTCGGTGGGTTGTTGGAGGGGTGATTAAAAACCCTGATTGCACCGAAAGCCAATGTGAGCAAATAACAATTGTCTTTTCTCTTCTCGTGCTCTTTCTCTCCTGTCATAAATAATTTTTACTGTGTATTATCTTAATTTTCGAAAGAGCATATAACTTTAAAAAAGTTTTGCTTGCCTATTTCTGTCTTGATATTATTTTAGTTCCAACTACATATTATACGGCTTCAAAATGCAGAATTTTATATTTATTTTTCAAAATTTTCTCCGGGGGAGAAACCCTCGAGCCCCATGTGTGTACCATGATGTGGGGTGAAAAGAAGGGGGTCCGGGGTTTTGCACCGCAAATTTTTAAATTTGTAGTCTTAAAAATGCATTTTAGTTTCTTTCAAAAACTTGCAATTCCACTTTGGGTGTGCCCCGCAGACGGGTAACATCCGGGCGGACCAACCCCCGCTTCCGGAACCGACCCCACTGGTAAAGAGTAGAACATTTATTTTTATAGATTTGCCAAGGGAGTGCAACACTAGGTCTTTTGGTTTAAAAAAAAAAGTGAAAATGCTAAAAATTTTTTAAGTAGCGCAAAGTTAATCGACATTACTCAAAATTGCCCTGAATGATTGCTCTAATTTTAATTTTTGGTGGTATGCTATCAGACTAACATTTATTACTTCCTGAAAATGTTTAAAATAATTGTATTTTAGCTTCTTTGGTTTTTCTTATCAATTTATGACGTCATTGTGTTGTGTTCCTAACAGATTTTTAGTCCCCGGATGGAGAATGGGATGGATCTTAATACACGACCGTCAAGGCATCTTTGCCAAAGAGGTAAGAAGAAATATTTTTGTTGCATTGCTTTTGTCGTACCCACAGGTAGAACATTTCTAATTCAATATTCCTCTTCCGGTGGCAAAGTGGATGCGTATCATATCTTCGGCTGAGTACAAAAACTGCAAATTTGAGAAAAATAGAATGTTTCACTTTTGTTGAACATTTTTGTTTGAAAAAAGACAAACACTTCTAATTAAATAAATTTAGAAATGGTAGTTTAATAACATTTACATTAAGTCATCATATTTCCGAAAAGAAGTACTGTACGGGTGAATATACGGTAAATTAATTTTTTGCGTTCCCAAAGAAAAATTTTCTGTTTAGTTTAATATTCACAATTTCACTACTTGTCGTTATTTTTGTAATTGCAAAGATATAAGCCAGATTATGTTTGAACTTTTTGAGTTTTATAGGCACCTGGGGAAAATATTCCTTCAGGGGGCTACACTATCGGCTTTCAAATTGCCAGAGGAGTGACGCCAGAGAAGTAACAAATTCACACTTAATCTATAAAAACATCAGGCTTTCTTTTTGGCAGAAGTCAAACGTAATCCGTAAAGTCTACCGCCAAAAACATTCTGTAAAAAACTAGCCAAGTCTCGATGGAGCTGCTTGTTTATCTCTAAAAAGTAATGAAATCTAGACAAAGCCATGACTACTCTAAGGTTCTTTACTGCGATTTCTTTATTATTATAGTTAATGTTGTGTGACTTGGCCGTTAAATATTCTTTATACGTTAGTGGATACAAGTCAATTTTGTTTATACACATTTTCCAAGTGGCAATTTTCCATCTGCAACGGGTAGCGGTTCTGGCGACAGATTGGTGCAATGGTGTCATGGAGCACCTGGTTTTGTACCCTTGTGTACCCTTTAACGGAAAAGTCACACAACATTAACTATAATAATAAAGAAATCGCAGTAAGGAACCTTTGACTTGTCATGACTTTGTCTAGATTTCATTACTTTTTAGAGATAAACAAGCAGCTCCATCGAGACTTGGCTAGTTTTTTACAGAATGTTTTTGGTGGGATTTCACTTCTTTTTGTAGAAACATTTAATTTGTGTAATGTTCGAGTAGATTAAAGTTAGGCTAGATTAAATTAGAAAATGTGTCCCACTACGTTGGACTTTTGCAATGACAGTCGATTTTTTAATGCACCAATAGTAGAAGGGGGCATTACCATATCTCTAATACAGCTGAGGGTTCTTCATTAGATACTTCAGACTCGATTTTTGACATCAAATGAAGTAGCCCACCAAGTTGAATATTTTTTGTAAAGGCGGTATGTCGATCTCTAATAGTTTGGTTGGGCTCTTGTGTTTTCTAATCAGGGTCACTCCAGATCTTCGATTAGCCTAGTTTTTATAGTTTCCCTTTATGTGGCCATTAAACCCTAACTCTGTACCAAATTTCACCTCTCTGAGTTTATGGGAAGTACTAGTTCTATTTTGATGATCATGAGTGAGTGAGTGAGTGAGTGTCATAAATGCGAAACTTTGCTTTCGCTTGACTTCGGAACTAAATGACCTACAGACTTGAAATTTCGGATTTTAAGTATGTGATTATAGCTTACTGGATGACGAAAATTTCTGCGTTCTGGTCTCATCAGAAGGTTCTCAAATAGGGGCCTGAAAATGCGGCGAAATGGTTCCAGTAAAGGATGGTACGGCAGTGTTTGCTTCGCGCTCGACTTGGTGGGGGCACTGCCGTGCCTCCCGATATGTTTCAGATTATCAGACTATGCATGACTAAAATTTTTCAGGTTCGTCGTGGTCTCCAAGCGCTAAGTCAAAGAATCATCGGCAGCAACACAATCGTGCAAGGGGCTCTCCCAAATATATTGAAAGACACGCCTGAGTCGTTCTTTGACAATAACATCGAAACAGTCCAGGTACTTAATCATACTTATTCATGTTTCTCTCATCAGCAACTATGGTTGTTGATGTTTTACATCAACTATTTATTGTTATGAAAATTGAGCTTCATATACACTAAAATGTTGTAGAAATTGTTACTGTTGTGAAAAATCAAACATTGATTAATGTTTCACATTAACAAGAAATTTTTGAAGTTTCTGATGTTTTAAGTCAATAATCAACCTCCCAATATACTGGATCTGTCTCTTTGAAAAAATAAATTCCTACTCTGGCCACATCCCACAATTGCATACGACCCCAAAATTCGCTGCTATGTTGCGTCAAAATGTAATAGAAACTGCTTATTTGGTAATGTCATACATTATTTTGTCTTTTAACAAAACTATTAGTTTTTTTTTAATTGACGCATTTGCGACATCATTTTTGCACAGCTATTTATCTATTTATACTACGTAACACGAACTTCTTATTTTGTAGCCCAAATGCGCTCAACAGTATACTTACTGCTCTAGTATAGTGTCCCAAATGCGTCAATTAAGTAAAATAAGCCATTAAATAACATCAAAAGCTCCATTAATGTTTGAAATATTAACTAAATAATTCGCAAAATAGTCATTAAAAATTGACGATGTGCTAAAAGTAACCGTATTAAACCATTAAAACGTTTGAAGCTCCATTAAAATTTGAAATAATCCAGCAACCAAATTAAACAAAACATTAAACAACACTAAAAGTTACATTATATGTAAAAAATTCCAAACAAATATGTACAAAGTTTATTACTGCACCCGAGATTAAAAAAAAAAAAATAGTAGACAAGCCGCCAAGCGCTAAGTGCAAATTCTGTGCGTCTATCTTTCCAAAAAGTGGAATCTGATCTATAAGAACTTAGTCGTTATTAGACAGATAGTCACCGCCCTTAAACCAGGGCTAAGACAGAACCAGGGCCTGGGCAGAACTATATTCAATATACCGACAGCCCGATTACCACTTCTAGGGACTGCTGTTTCGTCTTTGTTGTGGACTCACCAGTCTGAAATAGTGATTAACTGAGCTGGATGCAGATGTCAGTGCATTGAAGCAGAGAGTGCCAACAAACTGGTGGCTTAAGTCGCAAACACACAAAGAAAAAAAAAAAGTTTGATAGGATCTGATAAACTAACGCGAGTGCACGTACTTATATCTTTCCCGAGCGAAAAGCGAAAGTTAATCAACTTGATTACAGTAACCAAATACTCCTTAAATCCACACATTAAAGTCAAGAAATTAGAGTTTTATTCATGTTTCAAATACAGTATACAACACAGAATAAACACAATCAAATTACAAAGGTGCTTTAATTTCCTCTTGATGCAAACAATCCACATGATTTAACTAAGCACAAAGATTAACTGTTAGATTGAAAAGCTCAAATATTAAAAATATTATATCTACTAACTACGAAACAAGATGCGCTTGAAAAGCATGGTGAATTTGCTGCAAACATTTAGAAAAACAAAAGAAATTAAAAGTGAAAGAAGAAACGTGTCCTCGTGGGAATTGAAATTCAGTTTTCTTTAAAAGGTATGACTCACTCCATATTTTTATACCACTTAAATAACCAATATTGGACATATATTTATATTAAAAATAATAAAAATTAAGAAAAGGAACCAATATTTTTTGTGCTTTTCTCCACTATTTTTTTTTTTTTTTTGTTATTCATTAAAATATGCAAAAAACATATTCACATCAACAGAAAATATACAAATATTCGTCGACTACGCTAAAATTAAAATTTTCACCGTTGTACAGTTTCAATTTCAATCTTTTTATGAATTTCCATCGATAGCATTTTTAAAATACGTCGGTATTCGAGTGTTCGACGATTGAATTTTCAAGGCGTATTTGTGTAACACCTTGCCGGAAAGGCAATATCTATCGGACATTGTCCTTCGGATTGTCCGGACCGATGTATTTCAAAAATGGTACGGATGAAAATTTGATAAAAGGATTGAAATTGAAACTGTCCAAAGATAAAAAAATTAAATTTAGCGTAGTCGACCAATATTTGTATATTTTCCATTGATGAGAATATGGATTTTGTATATTTAAATGAATTAAAAAAAAAAAAAAAAAAAAAACATGGAGAAAAGGAAAAAAAAAATATTGGTTCCTTTTCTTGATTCATATATATATATATATATATATATATATATATATATATATATATATATATATATATATATATATATATATATATATATATATATATATAAACGTGTGTCCGATATTTGTTATTCAAGTGATAAAAATATGGAGCGAATCATACTTTTTAAAGAAAATTGAATTTCGATTCCCGCGAGGACACGTTTCTTCTTCCTCTTGTAACTTTTATTGTTTTACTAAATGTTTGCAGCAAATGCACAATGTTTCTCAAGTGCATCTTGTTTCGTAGTTAGTAGATATATTTTTAATATTTTAGCTTTTCAATCTAACAGTCAATCTTTGTGCTTAATGAAATCATGTGGATTGTTTGCATCAAGAAGAAATTAAAGCAGCTTTGTAATTAGATTGTGTTTATTTTGCGTTGTGTATTTATTTGAAACAAATGAATAAAACTTCAATTTCTTGGTTTTTATTTCTGCCTTTAAGGAGTATTTAGTTACTCTAATAAAGTTTATTAACTTTCACTTTTCGCTCGGGAAAGATAGGCACGTATTTATTTCACCAGCGAGAGCTTGCAGCCTGGCGCGGTTCAACTAGTAAATTGATAGTAAAGCCACATCCATTAATCCACGTATGCATTTACTAGTTTTAAAGGTATTAGCCAAAACAGACAATCAAAAGTAATTCTGTACGTCTCTTGATTATGTAGTTACTGCTGTTTGACGCTGAAACGATGATGTGCCCAGTCAAAAATAATTTCTGTTTCAGAGAAATGCCGTGCTGTCCTATTCTATACTTGCAGAGGTTCCAGGTTTGTGTCCGATAATGCCATCAGGAGCTATGTACATGATGGTGAGCAAATGAAATCTTTACAATTTCATTACGATTGAAATATTTAAGCATTAATTTTATTACTTCTAAATTATCAGCTTTGGTTAGGTTATAGCTCCCTTTATTCGTACATTCAGTCAAAATAAGAGTATGGAATAATGGTGTTTTAAATTTCAGGTAGGAATACAAAAAACTTTCTTCCCGTCCTTCAAGCACGATCTGGATTTCGTCGAATGCCTGATGTCGGAACAATCAGTCTTTTGCCTGCCAGGATCGGTAAGCATCGACTTAAACTTCTTACGAACCATTGAAATTCGAGGGTAGCTCAGGGGGCCTGATGGATGGCAGAAACGACTCGACCGGTAGAAGTCGACTCAATGCACAATCCTCCCATTTCCCGGACAGCGCATTGATTTGTTTGCCAGCAGATTCAGTTCTACCATGTCAGCGCATGCTCACTGGAGTGCTGACTTAAGCCTTGAATGGTAGAATAAAGTAACGACACGTTCACCATCTTGGGGCTAAATGATTCTTCGATGTCTGCTATGGTGAAGTAGCTTTCAGGTGAAGTAGCCTTTGGTGAAGTAGGAATTATTAAATGGGGGGAAAGTCCAATCATTGGCTTAGCAAGTTGGGGCAAAGACGCCAAGTCATGTGACTCAACAACTACGAATGGTTTTGCGTGAAACTGGAGAAACCTGATTTTTTCCCACAATGCTTTGCATTAAAATCTGTCACGTGACTTGGGACCTGTCAAGGTTCCACGTACCACAACTAGAATGGACCGGTTGTCATAGGCTATACCCTCCCAGACCCCTATGCCCGCTATGCGGGCAGTGTGTCGTGCGATACAATTGGTGGAGTGGTAGCTTTCTACAGGGCACCTCCACATCCGTGCGCGAATACTATCTGACCCCTAAACGAATCGGGATTCATCACTGAGCACCCCCTTTTGCCAATCAGTGACATCCCACATCGCTCTGGCATCGCACCATTGCAGACGGAGTGACCATGTTTTGGTGTTAAAGGGCGTACACTAAAAGGACGCTTGGACGGCAGATTTACTTTTCGCAAGACGTTTAGAAATGCTTCGGAGAACAACTGCTACCCCTACGTCTGCTGGTATGGTGAAATGAGTTACTGTGGGATCCACGAGTGCTTGCCAGACGATCCTTCCGTCCTCTCTCCACGTGGTCTTCCCGGTCGCTCCAGATCCGGTTTTTTGCATGTTGGTATTATCTCGTGTCTACTGCCTCCAAAAGTTTCTAACGGAACACTCTGAACGGTTCAGATGTGCAGTAACACAGCTCGTCGACCAGCCTGCAATTTTCATGCTGATTATCAAACCTCCCTCAAACTCGCTTAACTGCGTGAGAAACGCTTTCTCATCTACCTGACATCCTTCACTCATTAAGGTTCTCTGACAATCTGGATGTAATCTTAACATTTATAAATCTTAAATTATGCACTGGTTTTTATAGCACTTTTTTCCCGATTTCACCAACACTGTAGGGTAAACGGTTATGCGCATTGGCACCAAACTTGGATCATTTGTCTATTAGATGTCACTCTTCTTATATGCAAAATTTCGCGATTGTACCTTCTTTTTTCTTGGGGCGCTATTTTCAATGTTCCTGAATGTATGTGACCGGGTCACTCACAAAAAAGTCTTAAGATGTAGAAAGACTCAACAGATGCAAACATGGGTAAAATCTAAGAACGGTGAGCGTTAGCACGATTCCACACACACCCATCATACATTACATAAGGATCCATTCATCAATTACGTAAAGGTCCCGAGGTGGAAGGGGGATTAGGGAAATCTCTATATGCTCTTACTTTGGCGGAGGGGGGTGGGGCGTCAAACCCATTCGTACTTAACATTTTTCAAGTCTATATTTTATAATAGTAATCACGTTGTCAAATGAGTTGAAGCAGGGATTATATTTCATTTGCGTCTAAGAGGTAAAAACGTATTAGGAAGAGTTGTGCTTTACAAAGAATGAATACTGTAAAATATAATTAAGAATCGAATCATGTATGGCATGTTTTTATTTTTTGTTAATGTCGCATCATAGGCGACAAAAAAAAAAAAAAAAAAAAGTCGAGAAAACATTCAGTTTAGGTGATCTGAATTGATCTCTATTAACAGAATTAATTGATTTTCTTTGAAATTAATTAAAAACTAGTCGATCATTATTTTAAAACTGTTATTGGTTTGCAGATTGTTTAACTGATTTATGTTTAAGATTATTTAAAAACTTACTTTTAACTGCTGATAAAATAGCATTCCAAAGACTGGATATTTATCTAATGCAATGGTAATATGTAGTTGACTGAAATAAAATATTATAACTCATCAGTTGAAAAATAAAAATATTTTTTTAGTATAGCACCCTTGACGAAAATTTGCTGATTTACCTCAAACTGGGAGTTTAAGTGTAACTGATCCTTTTCTAAGAACTTTTTATTGTTTTGAAAAACGAAATGGAATCTTACTTAAGAATAGGGGAGAGGGGTTTGAAAAAAATCTTACGTACCCTTTCATAAAGTAGGGGGGAGGGGGGGGGGCAAAAATTGCGGAACAAATCTGATATACCCCCCTCTTGGCGACTTTTTCCTGTTGGCGCCAAAAAAGCGTCGCCAAGAAAACTATGTATGACGTCATATGTCATACATCGTTCTTAGCGATGCTTTTTTAGCGCCAACAGGAAAAATTCAAATTATGTCATTAATTATTTAATGAAATTAATGCATTAATTTTTTTCCGTTGTTTTCTCCGGGATACGAGCCCTCGGTCTCATAGTACTTTCGTAATGAGACCTCGGCTCGCCGGCCCTGCCTCGGTCTCATTACGAAAGTACTATGAGACCTCGGGCTCGCCAGGACCTCGCTGCCGCTCGGTCCGTTATCCCTCCGACTTTTAATATACATCACAGTCGGATATAAGTCACAGATCTCCTCCGTTCAGTATACAATAAAGTCACAGATTTTATGTGAAATTAACACCATTTTTGTGCTACAAAAATGCCAACCAGACCAAAATACAAACTACCAGAAACACACTAAAAACACAATAATTCAAAATATGTTCACTTACCTTTTTTACTTTTCTTTTACTTCCTCACGTGAGGCAGTGCACATATGTTCCGCTCTTAGGGAAATTATCCCATTTTTTATTATCATTACTTTACAAAAATATTTAAATTATGTTTGTTTTGACAAAAAAAAATTCCAAAAAAAACAACCTTATTTTACTTGTATTTTGTACTCCACCCAATTAATTTCGCGAATTATTTCCAAAAACTTTACAAACATATCCTCATTTTTGTATTCACAATTTTTTTTGTATAAATAATAAGCTAAATAAAATTTAAAATCCCCTAATCTATTATATGTTGGTAGAGTACTTTTAACGTGTCTCCATGTGGATTCAATTGTGTTAGTGTGACATTTAGTTTCTGGATCTACAAAATTAAGTTTATGGTTGACTGTTAAATGCTCATACCCCTCCTCCCCCAATGTATCATATGCCCTCCAACAATCGGAGTGCACCGTCGTGCCTGGTAGTATCCACTGCTTAATTGCCAAAAATAGAGTTTTCCCTACCCCTATCCCCAACAGCAACCAAAAAAGTTTTCCCCGAACCCCGTTCAACCCCCCCAAAAACCCATTGTCCCTCAACTGCATGTCCCCGATTATATTTTCTTTTCCCAAATTTAGATTCATCAACTTCAATAACTTTCCCAAACCCCCCTATTTGTTCGGATTTTAATTCAATGTAATTTAATATTTCTTCATTAATATAATTTCGCCAATCGGCTAAAGTTTGTGATGAAAAAAAATATTGACTTTCAATATCAGCAGTTTTGGTCCCAATTAAAATCTCATATGTTATCAAAAAAATCTCCTCTATTTTCAACTTGCTAGAACTAAACCATGACCCACTCCTGATCGTTGCTTCTTTTCCACAAACAACACCCCCAATAACCTTTCTACAAAAAAAAAATTAACCCATCTGAACATTTTTTAGTTTTTTTAATTTTCATAACAGAATTACATCTAGAACATAACATTTCATTCTTAAGTAAACCAATTTCCCTTAAAAATTCTAAAAAAACCTCTTTATTTTCAATTAGTTTAAATATAAAAAATCTATTTAGGACTCCGGTACGTCCAAACGTTGGACGACCTGACGAAAAAGAAAAAGAAGATTCATTCAAAAATTTCAATTGATACATTTGGACAACATCACAAACCGAACTCATAATTAAAATAGAAAATTCAACTAAATTAACATTAAAAAACAACAAGAAAAAGAATACTCTAAAATAAAGTTTGAATTGAAACTTTATTTTAGAGTATTCAACTTAAAATCTCCCTAAGAGCGGAACATATGAGCACCTACCTCCTACCACACAGACACGTGCAAAAAGACAGACTTCGAGAAACTACTTTCCAGCGTTCAAGTTGCAAAACCAGGGTTGCCAAGTTATCGCCTTATTGGCGATTTTCGTATCGAGCGAAAAATTAAAATCTCGCCAAGAGGGGGGAATATCAGAGGAGAGCCAAAATTGCCCAAATCATCCTTACGTATTTAGTGAATGACCCCTAAGTACAAAAAAAAAAAAAAATTATTTCTATATTTCGTCACTTGAAAAGAATAGTGAACTCAAAAAAATACCGAAAATGAGATTTTGATCTGAAAATAGTATAAAAAAATTCATACGGATTTTATACGGATTAAAGACACAAGTCGTAGATAGCAAAGTTGTCGGTAGACGGACAATTTCGATTAAAACCTAATTTGACCTAAACTTGATTAAAACTTCTAGAAAACCTTAAAGGCTAGCACAAAAACTACGTGAAATAATTAACCATTTTTAAGGGGCATTACAATAATTTGGAATTGTTATGAATGAAACAATAAATCACAAATCGCAGCAATTAAAAAAAATATATTTCCTAAAAAAACTGCTTTTTTGAGTTGTGTCACTATTCTTTTCAAGCTGCGATTTGTAGACATTTTGTAATTTTTGTTGCTGTAAAAACCTAATGTTTTTGAAGTTTCCCATATTTAATGCAATCTATCCTTCATAGTTTCAGTTTATGTTGCGATTCATTTTTATCACGTTGACAAAAGTTTTACTTACTTTTCAGGCTTTTGATTTTCCGAACTATTTCCGCATCGTCCTGACGGTTCCCGATGAGCTGATGGCAGAAGCTTGCGAGCGTATCAAAGAATTTTGCACCAAGCACTATACTCTCAACACCAAGATTTCAACTTCGAACACGGAAATGATTCTTCGAACACAGATGCCCCTACAAGTATAATACACGCAGGACTCACGAAACATGGATTTAATTGAAGCTATGAAGATGTCGGTCGCGGTCAACACGCGTATATCCTTTCCTCATATTGACAAGAACTCGGAATGAGTTGAGGCGTCTGTGATTGGTTGCTTTGCTGAACATCACTTGTGTTACCATTTTATACATTTAAACAGCTCAGTCACAACTTTTAGTTTGCTATTTAAATGTATACGGCAGGAAGTTATTTTATGAAAATTTTATTCTTTTTTAACGACCTCAACGAGAAGTGATAAAAATGTGCAAGTTAGTTGCTAATTGAAGTTTTAAAGAGCGCCAAATTTCCTGGCATACAAGCAATCTCGATTTGCTAAATCGGTCAAACAAAATTCACTCTGGCTGAATTTTGTCTTTATTTATGCTGGACTTTAAATTTTGCAAGCAAGAACACAGGAGTCATGCTATTGTGTTGGGATAGCTAGAAAAAAAAAACTCCTTTTCGAAGGATAAACGAAATGAATTTAGCCAGAAGCAAATATTACCAACTTAGGTATTTATTCAAATTATAGTATTCACATCCTTTTTCTATCACGGGAGATCTATAAGGGGACAAGTTAAATTCTTGTAGACTATTTATAAATTTTTAGTTCATAATTGATCTAGATGCTAGAATTTCATAAACGATCTACAATTTTTTTTTTAAATCAATAAACATTGCTTATCATTTAAGCTTCGATTCCGTATATGATTCTTATACTAGGACTAATTGGAGTTGATGGCTTATATAAGCATGATAATCAGTTTGTATGACGCTGCTCCTGATTTTGAAGGTGATCATTTTCGGGAAAGGGCATAATAAGTGAAATATTCAAGTAAAATAGGAGATGAGCGAATTAAGGAGGAGATGACATCTTCCCCAGCTCAGTTACTCACTACTCCAGACTGATGAGTCCACAACAAGGCCTAAATTGCAGTCTCTGGATGTGATGATAGTTCTGTCGGTACATTGGATGTAAAAGGGGGAGTCTGGGACATTTTTTCAAAATGTAAGTCTCAAAAACGCAGCTTTAGGCAAACTTTGGTAGCTTAAGCGGACCTCCCCCTCATGACCCCTCCCTTCTGTATCCGCGCTTGGTATGACGTCATCATTGTTGCTTAGTGAAACAACCAATCACAAATGCATTAGCTCAAGGGTCTTCTCGTATCCGAAACTGATTAATAGTTCAAGAAACGATCACCGGTCACTTTCTGTTTTGCTGTTCCGAAAAATGTTCGATTTTCTTAGGTGTGCAGTTTTGATGAGAATGTAAGTAGCTTGAAAGATCTAGTATGCTGTGAGCGAGAAAGCAACATTTGCAACTTCAAACACAATGGAAAGAGACGACATGTTTACACAATTAATCTTATGATGTTCAAGTATTTGGTTAACGGATCTCGGTGTATTCATTTCTGAAAAGTATAGCGAATTCGTTTGACTATGTTTATTTTGACCCTTGCAAATTAGATCAAACAAGATTTGGAATGAATGCTGTAGAGATAGTATAAGAATAAATTAACTTGTGAAAGTTGTATTATGTATGGTTTTTTTTTAACGCTTCTACTAATTTATACCAGACATTTTTAGTAACATTATAACATTAGGAAACATAACGCTATACAGCACAAAATAGCTACTGATTGCCGACACGTGTTTCGGAGTTTCAAGGAATCTCTTTATCTACACTGTAAAGAAAATCCTGAAATTGTACGGTAAAAGTTACTGGCATCCATGTTGCCAGTAACTGTTATCGTAAAGTCCTATTTTACGGTAAAGCTTACGATAACATTTTATGGGAGAATGAACGAGAGTCAAAAAATGCAACTGGCGAGCAGCAGGTTCAATCTCAGGATCTTCGTGTGAGCAGGCTTTGCTGACCACCATACCATTTGGGACACATCAAGTGAAGGGAAATACAGCGTTTAAATTATTATTTAGAGAATAATAATAGATTAAAATATTCTTGTAAGTGCAAGAATATTTAATGATGAATATTTCCGAATTAATAATTTGGATGAATATTTTAGCAATCTGAATTTAGTCCAGTCATTTGGTCGAAAAAAAAGGGGTTACCTGGAAAGTTTTCCGGGAGTTTTGAAAATTGATAATTTTATAGATTTTGATGTGCTCTTTTCGAATTTCCACTTTGCCACCTCGTATCTTTGCCGCTCGCTCCGCCATATTGAAAAAATGGCGTCTAAAAGCGGTATTTTGATGATATCTCCGTTCTGACTTATTTTACCATAAAAACATAATTTACAAAATTAAACTAGAGAAAATTTCCTACAATTTATGTCACAACAATTCTTTCGTAAAATAAATAGCTTCGGCGTACGAGCGCCGCAAAGTATTATTTAACACGCGTTATCGCAGAATAAGTCGTTGAGTCTACTTTGATGTTTAGTTATCATAACACATCAAGGAAACGCAGAGTTTAATTAATAGGCATATAGTACAAACACAAATTCAATCGATTTACAAGTTAATTTACTAACTGCATAAAAATTCACCATCCACAAATTAAAATTCTTTTTGCGGTAGAAATGAGCGAGAGGAAAAAGGCAATACGGAAACCAAATTCCATTTCAGTTATTTCTTCCTATCTGCACTAAAACACAGAAATACTCTTCCAACGAGGCGCCACGTGGATTCCCCCCTCTCTCCCTTTCCGAAAATTCTACCGGTAGAACTCAATAAAATATTTTAGTCTGCGTCATCAGTATACTTGTTACGAAAAAACTATTGAAAAAATGGCGTCTAAAAGCGGTATTTTGACGATATCTCCTTTCTGACCTATTTTACGACAAAAAAATCATATACAAAATTAATTTAGGCATTATATATATTAATTTACATACAAAATTAAACAAGAAAAATTTCCTACAATTTATATAATAGAGGTTTTTTTTTGCAAAATAAATAATTTATGCGTACGAGTGCCGAAAAGTGTTATTTAACAGCATTTTCGCGTAGATATTTTTGATCGACCAAGAGTTACTGGTTCACCGTCTTCAGTATTGATTGAGGCGTCATGCAATTTCTTCGACATCATCTGCGATGGGATCATCAAATTCATCATGAGCTTCTTCGTTTTCTATTCCATCATGCGTTTGCTCGAAAACCGTCTCCCTTTCTTCCTCTTCATCGCTGTCATGTGATAAACTTTGCGAATTCTCACAATAACCACCTGTACGATTAGTACACATAACGGAGCATTTTAACCCGGCTTTTCTCCATCCACAGGCTTTTTGACATCCTTTTTTGCATTTGCAAGAAATAAGTCTTAGTAAGGTTTGCGGAGCTGGAGGATCAAGCGTCATAACAGGAATTAACCCATTCTTATTTCTATTCCACCCCCACTGCTCTGGATTTTTTCCATTCCTACACCACTGCTGAATCTGGTGATAAGATCGAAAAGAATGTTGTCTTGCTGCTGCTTCTGTTGGAGGTGGCGACGAAACATTAAATTTACTTTTATATGCGGATTTCACAAAGCACTCATATCTGTAGGCGTTTAAAGTCATGTTTTTCTTGCTTTTTTTACTTTTCAGTTCACTGAAACCGTATAAGTCAAGAAAGAAGTCTTCTCCAGTTTTAGCAATGATCTCTGGATCAGCATTTGGATTTTTGAACGCTTTAATAGACTCACTTAAATTTGGATTTTTTCGTAATACATTAATAAATTTCGTTTTTCCTTGATTGAAAAGGGCACATGTTGTATCACAGTCACTAAAGGCATGCAAGAATAAAATATGATCTGCGGCTGTCTTATCTATAATACTGTCAGTTGTATATATTTGTTGCGAAATTTTTCCTTTTCCTGGTTTGATCATATATATGTTTGATCGCTTAGATAGAGCTGTCAAAAGAATAAGATCTACATCTTCGCCCACAACAATTACGGAATCGAATGCTGAAGAAACAGTTATCGCAGTATTGATTATTAAAGTGTCTGCATCTTATGTGGCTTGTTTGACCACAATATTAAAAAAAAAAAAAAAAAAAAACTTTATGATATAAATTGTAGGAAATTTTTCTTGTTTAATTTTGTATGTTAATTTATATATATATATATACATATATATATATATATATATATATATATATATATATATATATATATATATATATATATATATATATATATATATATATATATATATAATGCATAAATTAATTTTTAGTCTGCGTCATCAGTATACTTGTTACGAAAAAACTATTGAAAAAATGGCGTCTAAAAGCGGTATTTTGACGATATCTCCTTTCTGACTTATTTTACGACAAAAAAATCATATACAAAATTAATTTAGGCATTATATATATTAATTTACATACAAATTAAACAAGAAAAATTTCCTACAATTTATATAATAGAGTTTTTTTTTTTTTTTTTTTGCAAAATAAATAATTTATGCGTACGAGTGCCGAAAAGTGTTATTTAACAGCATTTTCGCGTAGATATTTTTGATCGACCAAGAGTTACTGGTTCACCGTCTTCAGTATTGATTGACACGTCATGCAATTTCTTCGACATCATCTGCGATGGGATCATCAAATTCATCATGAGCTTCTTCGTTTTCTATTCCATCATGCGTTTGCTCGAAAACCGTCTCCCTTTCTTCCTCTTCATCGCTGTCATGTGATAAACTTTGCGAATTCTCACAATAACCACCTGTACGATTAGTACACATAACGGAGCATTTTAACTCGGCTTTTCTCCATCCACAGGCTTTTTGACATCCTTTTTTGCATTTGCAAGAAATAAGTCTTAGTAAGGTTTGCGGAGCTGGAGGGTCAAGCGTCCATAACAGGAATTAACCCATTCTTATTTCTATTCCACCCCCACTGCTCTGGGTTTTTTCCATTCCTACACCACTGCTGAATCTGGTGATAAGATCGAAAAGAATGTTGTCTTGCTGCTGCTTCTGTTGGAGGTAGCGACGAAACATTAAATTTACTTTTATATGCGGATTTCACAAAGCACTCATAACTGTAGGCGTTTAAAGTCATGTTTTTCTTGCTTTTTTTACTTTTCAGTTCACTGAAACCGTATAAGTCAAGAAAGAAGTCTTCTCCAGTTTTAGCAATGATCTCTGGATCAGCATTTGGATTTTTGAACGCTTTAATAGACTCACTTAAATTTGGATTTTTTCGTAATACGTTAATAAATTTCGTTTTTCCTTGATTGAAAAGGGCACATGTTGTATCACAGTCACTAAAGGCATGCAAGAATAAAATATGATCTGCGGCTGTCTTATCTATAATACTGTCAGTTGTATATATTTGTTGCGAAATTTTTCCTTTTCCTGGTTTGAGCATATATATGTTTGATCGCTTAGATAGAGCTGTCAAAAGAATAAGATCTACATCTTCGCCCACAACAATTACGGAATCGAATGCTGAAGAAACAGTTATCGCAGTATTGATTATTAAAGTGTCTGCATCTTATGTGGCTTGTTTGACCACAATATTAAAAAAAAAAAAAAACTTTATGATATAAATTGTAGGAAATTTTTCTTGTTTAATTTTGTATGTTAATTAATATATATATATATATATAATGCATAAATTAATTTTGTATATGATTTTTTTGTCGTAAAATAAGTCAGAAAGGAGATATCGTGAAAATACCGCTTTCAGACGCCATTTTTTCAATATTTTTTTCGTAACAAGTATACTGATGACGCAAACTAAAATATTTTATTGAGTTCTACCGGTAGAATTTTCGGAAAGGGAGAGAGGGGGGAATCCACGTGGCGCCTCGTTGGAAGAGTATTTCTGTGTTTTAGTGCAGATAGGAAGAAATAACTGAAATGGAATTTGGTTTCCGTATTGCCTTTTTCCTCTCGCTCATTTCTACCGCAAAAAGAATTTTAATTTGTGGATGGTGAATTTTTATGCAGTTAGTAAATTAACTTGTAAATCGATTGAATTTGTGTTTGTACTATATGCCTATTAATTAAACTCTGCGTTTCCTTGATGTGTTATGATAACTAAACATCAAAGTAGACTCAACGACTTATTCTGCGATAACGCGTGTTAAATAATACTTTGCGGCGCTCGTACGCCGAAGCTATTTATTTTACGAAAGAATTGTTGTGACATAAATTGTAGGAAATTTTCTCTAGTTTAATTTTGTAAATTATGTTTTTATGGTAAAATAAGTCAGAACGGAGATATCATCAAAATATCGCTTTTAGACGCCATTTTTTCAATATGGCGGAGCGAGCGGCAAAGATACGAGGTGGCAAAGTGGAAATTCGAAAAGAGCACATCAAAATCTATAAAATTACCAATTTTCAAAACTCCCAGAAAACTTTCCAGGTAAAACTACCAGATGACTGGACTAATTGTAGGAAATAATAATTTGTGAGAACATTTTAACAGTAGAAATCTTCGGAATAAAAATTTCCAAAAATACAGGGTGCTTCAAAAAGAATGACCCGATTTGAAATGCGTATATTATGAAAACGATCGAAAATAGACACTTCAGACTTCAGAGTAATATTATATTACATGTATAATAATAAAGTTTTTTTACATACAAAGTTAAAAGTGCTCAATATGTTCACCTTTGAATGCACGGCATAAGGCTGCTCAGAAGTTAAATTCGTCCCAAACTTTTGCAAGCATGTTTGCATCTTCTTATGCTTTTCAGGACAGGAGGTTCAACACCAGAGTATTCTCGACGAAAATCAAGCTTAACAGTTTTTACGGACTTACACATCGCGAAACGTAGAACACAATACGATTTTTGTCGCGCAGTCGCCATTTTCACTAACACGGAAATGGCGGGCGAAGAAAGAGAGTTAGTGCTACCAATCGGCAACTCCGTAAAACTCGAGATTTTCCCCCATTTTAACGATACCTTTTTTTTTTTTAATAAAAGGGGTTAAAATCTGAATAGTTATGATTTTTTGTAATCCGGTCATTCTTCTTGAAACACCCTGTATTGTAACTATGAGAAATACTAAAAGACAAAACATATCCTATCACAATGTATACTTTTCGTCATCACCCAGTTAATTTACCTTTTCGTTAATTGATTTGAACGTACAAGAACAAGAGTTATAAGCGTTGTGTTGGGTCTTATTGTAGACAAAGGCTGAACAACAAATACAATAGAGTTTAAAACGCAAAAAATGCTGCAAAAGGAGGAGATTTAAAAAAAATCAAGTATAATTACACACACTCACAAGCGATTATGTATGTTGGGGAATGTGAGTCAAAGTGAAATGGTGAATGATTTACTCTGTTTTTAGAGCCACATATCTGATAATATTTTAACTATGTAGTAACACTTAGTCTATTCCAATCAGGAAAAAAATATCTCTGACGATCAGAGCATATGATAATACTAGCAATATTCAAAAACTGATACTCTTGTAATATTTTGTTGTAAGTCAAAAAATTTTTTTGTTAACATAAAATGATAAAGTTCTTGTTATTAACATTAAAAATATTAATTGAGGCCTACTAATATTTCGTGTAATACTATGCATTTATTTAATTTTAGGATTGTATTTCTATTTTAATTGTTTTTTTTGCAATTAGTAAAGTGCATGCAGGGCAAAGTGTAATAGTTCTTTTCGTTTAATTATTGAATCATTTATTAAATCACTTAAGTATTTATTTTTTACTTAATTCATCTACATTTCTTCACTTAGTATTTTACTTATTTATTCATTCAATCGTTCTCAATTCAGAATTTTGTACACTCATTTGTTTGTTTATTTATTTAATTATTCGCTTATTGTTTCATTATCTATTTATTCATTCACCTCTTCTTTTCTTTAATCATTCATTTAATAAACTATATCTTGAATAGACCGACAAAAAATATCTCATTAGAAAAATATTTTGTTTTTCACTTTGTCCCATGGGGAAAAAAAAGTGAAAATTTTTCACTTGTTTTTGGTTCATCGTACAAATTTACTACTAAAAATAAAACAATGTTTCAATGGAATAAAATATACTGTTCTTTCTTTATGAACTATAATTTTCAAAGCGAATTTATAATTCGTTCAGTTTGAAAAAGTTAACTTATCTTAATTATGTCACTTTTCCCCCCACATTCCCCTATATCATCATCTTTTATAATGTTTTTATTAGCGTATTTACCTTGTCACATTTTCTGCAATTTAGTTTCTAATTTGATGGGACTTGGCGAGAAAGAGTTTATTCCTACATCCTTTAATATAGTAAGTAGATTGTTTCAAAGGCTCATTCAAAGGTTTGAAATTTCATTTCTGCATCTTATTTCAGACTCTTTAATCGGTGTACTCATATATTTCGTATTTTTTACATTGAATTCAAAATGAAGATTTTGTTTTGACTGAGTAAGTACATTCAAACCTTTCACGAATAGCTATAGCGTGACCGCATAACTTATAAACTCATAATCGTTATTTTATGAAAAATAATTATGTCGGTGCACTTTGCATCTTTTAATTCTGAAAGTTAAAAAAGTATAATAGACACAAAAGCAATCATCAAAATCAACAGAAGTCGTTGCATGCTTTTTATTCTACTTTACAAAGTAATCTAAATTATACAGGATGATTTCCTTGTGGGGATGGGACTCGTTTTAGGAGAGTTTTTGACGGAATTCCTCATTTCGAAATGAAATTCGAATCAATGGATCTGTAAAAGAAAGAAAGGAAATGAAAATTGAAAGATGAATGAGCTTGGCAACAAAAAATAGACAAATTATCAATTTATTGACCAGAACTGTTTGGAAGCCATTTAAAGCACAATCGGAGCATTGAGAAACAAAGGGACGAAAGTGGATTTGTTTAAGTTTTGAGTAAAATACGTGTCCAGTTCAAATTCCAGATAGACTTTCATTAAAAAGGTTTTTCAAATCAGTCTGTATAGCAGCAGGTATTGTTGTGCCACGGAAAGATGGCAGATGAACTGGAAGCGGAAATGGAGCACTTCATTTCGCAATAAGCAATATCAGTGAAAACGCGCAAGCAGTAAAGTGTTCATTGCTTACTACCTATCACCAATGCTCGCTGATCCTACCTATTACGAAACGAAATAGTCCGTTGCCGCTTCCAGTTCACTCAGCACAATCGAGGCACTAAGAAGCAAATGGATGCAAGCGGACTTGTTCAAGTCTAGAGTAAAATGCGTATGAAGTTTAAATCTCAGATAGGCTTTAATTGAAAAAGTTTTCTAAATTAAGGTATATAGTGGCACGTATTGTTGTGACACGGAGAGGTGGTGGATGAACTGGAAGCGGAAATAGAACACTTCATTTTGTAATAGGTACAATCTGCGCGAACGCACAAACAGTAAAGTGTTCATTGCTCACTACCTATTACCATTACTCGCTGACCCTACCTATAACAAAACGAAATAGTCCGTTGCCACTCCCACTTCACCCGCCATTTCTCCGTGGTCAAGCTTAGGGATTGCAATACCGGTATTTCGAGTAATTTTTCAATTTCGTAATACCGGTATTTGCTGAGGAAAATACCGGTATTTTCGGTATTAGCCGAAAATAATAAATAGTTTTAATTCAAGAATTTTCAATTTAACTTATTAAATATAGACTTATATTTTAAATGTACATTTATTTTCCCATGATACAGAGCCAAAATCGATGCAAAAATTTAGCTTCAAAAGCATGAACTAATAGAATATCACTCAACAAAAGTATTTTGCGCACCATGTATTTCTTTTTTCCATTTCCCTGATCGCTCATTTTCCCTTCTGTGAAAGTTAATTTCGAGTGTAATTTTGAATGCCTCGCCCTCCTTTGTCCGATGAACAATTTATCCAAATCATCAATTGCAGGAATGCTTTATGATTTTTTTTCTTAAATATTTGTCTCAACTGTACTAAATTTTAACAAAAACTGTTTCTTGTTAGTATTACAAATGGCAATTTGTTGGCACCAGTATTGGTTTGTTGTGCCGTCTCGCTATTTGCTTCATACTTGGCAAGATAATATTTAGAAATTATATATTGCCTTGAAAATTTGCATGGAGGAAAAGCATAAATATGTTCCCCGAATTTAAAGATATTTTCTGATATCTACATAATTATAATTGCAAAGAAGTTTGAAAAGAAAGCTAAAACAAATGTGAGAAACCAACAAGATGAAATTTAGTCAAGCTTATCGTAAATTTCAAACCAAAAGGCTAATAAAAAGTAAACACAAACCTCTCCTGTTCAAGAGAAAATGATGTTAATACTGGAAAAGTCTCGTTTCTCAGGAAAGAAATTTCAACTAGCTTTAAATTGAAAAAATAATAGAAATACACACAATGCGAAAGAAACACACATACACAAAAGGTTTATCCAAAAGTGACATGCAACAAACCGAATTTTTTAATGATAAAATACTTTTAGGCAATTAAATTAGAGGAGGCGTATCACGCATTGTTAACAGTACCACCGACCTGCATGAATTCAGAAAGAGTAGTTTCAACTGTAGGAAAGTTGAGCACTATAATGAGTTCCAGGCTTAGAGACAATTCAATAGATGCATTATGTTTTTCACTAGTATTGATTTTTTATTATGATATTTGTTCCTTCATTTTATATTTGTTCGCAATACGTTTTCATAATAATACAATTTTTGTACAAAATTATGAAATGTGGCAACGAAACAATATGTTTTCAAGCAATTTTTGAGAAATTCCAAATACTGGTATTAATACCAGCATTCCGGTATCACGTTTTAAAAATACCGAATACCGGTATTAAATTTTTGGTCCTGTATTGCAATTCCTAGTCAAGCTATACCGGGGCTGTTTTCAACATCTCTTGCTCCAAACAAATGAGAGTTTTCTTTACCATTTCTTTTAGTTTTTTTCCCCCTCCAAATTTTAAGATTTGCATCCCTTTTTACTTCCTTTTACAAAAAAGGAAGTATTGTATTCGCGAAAAAATTTTCACTCAAAAATCGCCCTTAATTTCCATTTTGCTCACCCCCAAATGAATGTTGAGTTTTTTTTTCGATTCGACCACATGCGGAAAAGTGCCTAAGAATGTATAGACACGCGAAATATCCATTTTGACCATCACCGAGGTAATTACAACGACTTTTCTCGTGACGTCTGTATGTATGTGCGTATGTGCGTATGTATCTCGCATAACTCAAAAATGGTATGTCCTAGAAAGTTGAAATTTGGTACATAGACTCGTAGTGGGGTCTAGTTGTGCACCTCCTATTTTGGTTGCATTCGGGTGTTTCTAAAGGGGTCTTTTGCACCTTTTTGGGGGGAAATCATTGTTAATTTCGATGCAAACTCAAGTGGTGTTATAATTTGGCGGTCACTTGGCGATATATCGCCAATCTTTTGGTTGCCAAGTTTTGTCGCCAACTTGGCGAAAAATTTGGCGATTTTTTTTTTTTTTTTAAATCTGCTTTCAATGTGGCCATTGCTAGTGATATTTAAAGAGTTAGAGAGAGAATCCCATTAAAATTGCAATAATAGGGAAATAGCATTAAATTGGTGTAAAAGGAAGTCATGTGATGCACACATCAGCTCGTTTTTTCTAGGCACTTCAACAGTTCAATATTAGAGAAAATAAGAATAAGATGTTGCATAAAGGAGAAAAATTAAGTAAATATAAGATGCAAATATAGCCATGGCGTTGAATTCAACCTTATCTAGGGGTTGATAAACATCTCCCTGAAATTACAAAACTGCAGAAAGTAGCAAGCAACTAAGCACGCTTATTTTCAATTAAATCTGATCTGAATTTCGCTTTGGAAGTAATAACTTTTTCCTTCAATTTGTTTTTCCTTTAGCCATAAAGATAAGTGCTTACGTGGTTTTTGCAATACGTGTTTATAGTTTTATATAGTGATTTCTATTAGTAACAGAAGACGCTTGCAAACTGAATAGCCAAGAGTTTGCACTAGGACACAAGATTGCCCGATTCCCGCAATATTTTCAAAAATTCCACTCAACAAAAATCCATACATAATACACAACAATTTTACAAATACACAAATTCGTACCTAAGCAATATTTCGGTTATTTTACTAAATAACAACTCATTGGGCTCAAGTAGTAGTATTTTAGGTATTTGTGAAATTAAAAACAATTTTTTAGACCAAAATATTATATATAATAGTTATACATAAAAAAAAATCAGGTCTGCATGTTCTCAATATTAGAATCATTACATGAGTAAAATCAAATCGTTAGGCCTAAATGACAATTTCACCTGTTCAAAAATAAAATTTCATTGAAAAAACATCGAATTAAGCAAAAATATCAAATTAGTCTTTGAGTCAAGTCTCCATACTTAACTTGGGTCAAAGCTCCCTAGTAAGCTTTCTTTCGTTTACCTTAAATTTTTAGCAAATTAGATTAAAGTTATATAAACCTACTGTACGAGGCGTGTTTTTAAAGTAAGTTCCGTTTTTATATAAAAAAGGAACGAGTACAGATAGAGCTAAGTAATTTAGTGCACAAAAATCTACCACCCTTACGCTATTTTTCGACATTGCTCCCGTGATTTTCCAAGCATTTGTCATAGCGTGGTACAGGTTTTTGTATACCTATTCGTACAAAGTTACCGCCCGTTTAGTCAACCATGAGGACTCTTACAGGGCTTTGGCTGGGGCGTTTTTGAACATCTTCTGGTGTGCCCTCACCTCGCCCGCAGCATCTTTCATTTGTTTCGGCATCTAAAGTCTTTCCAAGGTGGTCTGTGGCACAACAGCAATAATGAGCTCAGAGAACATGTTATCCCATGGCTGACTACACAGGCGGCAATTTTCTATGAATAGGTATACAAAAACCTGTACCACGCTATGACAAATGTTTGGAAAATCACGGGAGAAATGTCAAAAAATAGCGTAAGGATGGTAGATTTTTGTGCAATAAATTTCTTTGCTCTATCTGTACTCGTTCTTTTTTTATATCAAAACGGAACTTACTTTAAAAATACGCCTCGTATATCAATGGATAGCTATAGAAAAGTGACTAAAGCATGCATACTTTTAAACTTCATTTCCCTCAAAACTGGAAGTTAAAATCTAAAAAATTCCAAAATCTTCAAACTTTACTTTTAAGGTGCAGTATCATTTAACACAGAATTTCTTGAAAAACACTGACAATTCTGAAATGGCTTGTCCCTGCAAATCACTATTGTTTAACTGGTAAACCAATAGTATGACTAAAATTTTCCCTAAATATCCTTTTCATACAAAAAAATAATCATGGGTCATGTCTTCCTATGGGTCAAACCTAACTAGTTTCCCCTAATGACGAAATTTTTTGCTTAAGACCCCTTTTACACGATTCCCGCTTTCGGACATCGGATGGCAGGCATGTGACGTCACAAGTCAGAGGAAAATCGTTGCTCATTTACACGAAGGCGGAAAGCGGGAAGCGTATGCAAATATCGCAACCGGTTCGGTGTTTTGACAGGGCGTCTGCTCTTGATTGTTTATATTTGTTTCCGTTGAATCTTCTGTTATTTCATATTATTTTTTAAAATTGTTAAAGAATTGAAGTGTTTTCCGTAAATGTTGAAGGTTTTTTTTTTTTTTTTTTAGAAAACATGTCTTGGATAGCGCTGTTTTATTTTTTAATCTTTTTTTGAGCCACGCTAAAAATAGAAGTAAAAAATTCTGAATTTGCCAAACAGTGCTTTCCCGTGTTTCGCGGTAATGGTTTACCGTTGTTTTTTTTTTTTTTTCAAATCTGTGTGCATATTCAATGCATAACATGTGCACAATTAAGCCAGGCTAAAAAAATAAATAGAAGATATTTTGGGTTCATCAAACAGGCATTCCCTCCTGCGAACCCCCCCTGAAATTCAAAGATTAATTTAAAAAATAGAATGGTCTATGTTCTAGGATCTTATCACACCATGCTGCTGTTGTATGCATGAAAAGTTGAAATTGCACAAGGATTTCATGAATAAAATAAGTTTTAGAACACTGAAACATATATCTATTTATTTGTTTATTTTAATCAATTTCAAAAATAAAGTTTTTTGCTTGTGCAAATTATTCTCAGTCAGTGATGTTCCCATCTATTTTTCTGAGGGGATACTCCCAGTATTCCATTACGCACAATATGTGTATGCGATCATATCATTGCCTCAGAGCAACAGTAAGATATCTTAGTGTCATTTCGGGGATTAGATGTCTTAGTGTTGCTCTGAGACGACGATATACGTAATATGTCATTATCTGAAAGTTTTTTAAACTTGAGGGTATACGCTATATGTCTAAAAACTATTTGAGAGTATACGGTGTACATGGAATATACCCTATGGGAACACCACTGTTCTCAGTGCGCAAAAGTTTTCCTTTCTGATAACCGCTCGGAAAACAACAGTTGATTATTTTTGCTGTGTTATTGCTATATAATTTTCAGAACTCGATGAGGAGCTTCTTTTCATTTAGTGATACAGTGAAATGTTGACCCCTTTGTTTTTTTGAAACATCATTAAAAAGTCTTGAACAGCTCCAGTTCAATAATGAAAACCCTTAAGAATATCCACCCCTTCTGTGTCCACAGTTTCACTGAATGAAGGGTGACTTTTCGGAGAGGTTTCACTGTATAATAAAATGCTTGTAGTGATGCATCAAAATGTATACTTTTTTAGAACTGCTTTGCATGTTATTGTGGAATAATAATAACAGTGGTGCTGAAATAATTTTTTTCGGGGTGGGGGAGGCTACATTTAACACATGTACAAATCTACGTGTATGCAGGCCCACACCAAGCCTGATCGGCGCCATTGTGCAAATGTCTTTGGAGAGTCTTTATGCATTAACGTTCGAGAAAATTCTAGTCCTGGGGTGAGGTTTTATAGACAAATGCAGTATTGAAACAATGCGTTTGGCATTTATTTGATGTATCAAAAGGAAAGCAATATATATATTTAATTTTGGAACACAGTGTACGTTTTTACCTTTGAGCAGGAATTACTTATCTCTCGAAGTTGTTTCGAGTAAGGGTGGATGTAAGGGAGGGGTGATCGGAATTGACTTTTGAACTATGACTTTTTCTGTTGGAAACCTTGCATTGAGCTGTTGTTAAAAAAAAGATGGCCAGTTTCAGTTAATCAAAGCATTTTCCCCCAACAATTAAAAAAAAAAACATTTTCGAATTTGATTGAAATGATTATTGCTTACTTTAGTCTGATAAGTACTTTTTTGAAAAATGGGAAACGTCTAATATGCAGCTTAAATTTCTAATATTTGATTTACTGTCCATAAAGCAAGATGTCGATTTCTGGACTTCGTATTGATCAATATTTAGTTTGTTTCTGAAGCAAACATTCCAAAATGTACAAAATTTTGAAAAACCTACTTTATTGAGATAGTGGGTTTTTCCAAATATGCCTGCCCGAAAAAACCCGGGTGTGATTTTTTGCGCTGGGTCCTGCTTTAGATATGCAAATGCGTTTTTGGAAAAAGAAAATATTTTAAATATCAAAGTTGACGCTGCTCTTAATATCTCTCTAATCTCAAATTTATAAATAATTATTCAAAGTTTCATATGTGTCAAAACGTGACAACAGAGTGCTGAATAGATTTCTAAATTGAATGAAGAATATTTCTTTTTAAAATCTGAAACCAGGGTTGGGTTTTGGACTGTCCAAAACTGCTTTAGGACAGGACAGGTGGTTTTTACCGTCCAAAACTGTTCAAAACTATGCTACTGCTAAAGGGGTGTAATCAAATCATTCGTATTAAAATCAGCTGTATAAATGAGTTGAATGTTCTCATTGAATAAATGTTCAATATAAAACATTACTTTGATACATTTTATTCTGTTTTTGATGTTTTCTCACAGAATACAATTTTTCTAAAAATATAGTTTTGGACACTTTCGAACAGTTTTGGACACAATGGTTTCGGACAGGACGGTAAAAACCAGGGTTTTTACCGTAGTGTCCAAAACCTTGCCAACTCTGCCTGAAACTGAAATCATTTCCGGTGAAATCAAAAGTTCTAAAACACAGAACCATTATAAGAGGCATTGAATTTAATATCTGAAACAAATATGTAGTCATTCTAAAGTTTTTTTTTTTTAATACACAAATAGTAAAAGAAATAAAGGGAGGGGGGGAGGGAAATTGAGTAATTATGGTCAAGTCATTACTTTTCGGAACTAAAAAGTTAATCTAAATTATTGTCCACAGTACATAAATGTTACACACATCTAAATAATATACAAATGCGCAAACTGTATTTTTTATGTATGATAACACGAAGCAGTGGAATTACCACAGATTAAAAATCGCAAAAAGACGCCAAACTTCGCAAAGATCTGTTGTAAGTTATGGAGCTGTATAAGGAAAACCCTTATGGGGCGTTCTCCCCATAGGTAGACGAATACCCTCCTATGTGTCTTCCTAAGCATTGCACCACCTCTGCACAGTGGCGTAGCTAAGGTGGGGCGGTCCGCCCAGGGCAGCATTTTGCTGGGGGGTGGCAATTTCATGCTCTTGATGTAAAAAAAGTTTGTTTCCCAATAGGGAAATCATGCTTTTGATCTATTACTGGAGGCAAAAAAAAAAAAAAAAATGGAACTAGCACTTGATTTTAAGAAAGTTACTTGGAGACAACCTATTTAAAAAAAAAACTATTTTTTGAGGAAAGTTACAACAAGGGTAAGAAAAGAGAGGTCTGAAATGGTGGGTAATTAATCGCTCATCTTTGGGGTAGCATTATCAGTTTCAGAAATGACTTTAATTGGTCACTTATTACAAAACTTTTATTCAGACCAGAATGAATTTTATGTTTATCTTATAAAAGTACTTACACACAACTCAAATAATAACTGTGACTAATCTTACTGCTTTATATCAGTAAAATTCCTATAAACAACGAGTTTCAATCTGAGACATTCATTTAAGCAGAAGGTTTTTAATTAGTGAATTGATGTCTAAGTAAACCTTTCACATTCACATGGAAGGTAATGATTTTCGATACACAACTTTTCCTTCTCATGAATCAGTATGGTTAATCGAACTTATAGGGCTTATTAATCTTATCACCCTGTATCAGTGAAAAAGAAAACCATCCAAATTCTGTAATATAGCAGTATTAGATCTAGAAAAGCAGCAACTTCCGAGTTTTTCAACATTATGGAAGGCACCCCAGCATGGATCCAAAAGGAAGTCATTACCCTCTTTGACAAGACTAAAGAAACCATAAAATTGCATTCCTAGATCTTTAAATTAGGAAAATATCCTATGCAGAGTGCCGGCTTTTAAGTTCCTGCCTGGTGTCACCAAAGTTTAAAATGCATTTTAAGGACTAATTTAGAATTTTTTTCTGAATAGAGCATATTCTTTATTTTTTTTCGTAATTAAGTTCTTATTTTTCTTTTAAATACTTTTGACTGTTTCTCAACCAAAGGGCGGCAAATTGATGAATTGCACCAGGTGGCAGAAAGTGTAGCTACGCCACTGCCTCTGCACAAGATTTGATAAACTGTATTTGTGTAAGGAACCCCCCCCCCTCCATGGTTGTCCACCATGGGATAAAACCCCTCATGTAAATTCTCAAGTATCAAAGGACCTTTGTGACAAATTTGGCAAAACTCTGATTTAATTGAAAAATAATTAGTTTAAACTTTAAAAGAAACCAAAATTTAAAAGTTACCTGAAAAAATCTAGGTGCTTCTTTAGAAATCCAGTTGGGTTTTTACAAATGCTAGTTTTACCGACCGCCTTGTCTGGTGGTCAAAGAAATGACTATGGATGCGAAGTAACTGGGGTCATGACGCAGTCTGCACTATAGAAATGTTTAGAAGTGTATTTTTACGTTTTTTTTTTTTTTTGGACTCCCGCTACTTGCAAACACCAAAGGAATTGAATATAGAAACAACAAACACGAAGATAAATATTTTACCCTCAGCTAAGTTGATTAGCAAAACCAGAGGTTTAATTGCGAAGGATGTGAGACGAAACTATTAAACATTGAAATTTTAGTCAGATAAAAGATGTTTATGCTCATTTTTTATTTAATGATGGCAAGGGAAAAAAACCCCTGAAGATGCCCCCCTCCTGTGTATAAACAGAAACATATCAGATAAATATAGCTTAAAATGAACATGCGTAACATGCATTGAGATTGTTTTCCTTTCGTCCACCCACCTATCACTCTAATTTGGCGCTCGCTAGTAATGCCTATCTTTTTCCAATGTTGATGTAACTTTGGAAAGAAAGATATCGAACAAAATTTTTGCATTTTCATTTAATATTCTTATTATGAAGCCAACAAACGAATAATAGCTTTCTTTTCAACTCCTGTTGAATGCTCATGGAAAATATTTATCAGAAAATTAAAGAAAAAAGTAGTAATTAACTCGTACACATTGTATTTAGTTTTATCATTATCATTAAATATAAAATTTGTACCTGTCTTTTTTTCCATAAACTGATTTTTTACTTCCTTTTACAAAAAAGGAAGTATTGTATTCGCGAAAAAATTTTCACTCAAAAATCGTCCTTAATTTCCATTTTGCTCACCCCCAAATGAATGTTGAGTTTTTTTTTCGATTCGACCACATGCGGAAAAGTGCCTAAGAATGTATAGACACGCGAAATATCCATTTTGACCATCACCGAGGTAATTACAACGACTTTTCTCGTGACGTCTGTATGTATGTGCGTATGTGTGTATGTGCGTATGTGCGTATGTATCTCGCATAACTCAAAAATGGTATGTCCTAGAAAGTTGAAATTTGGTACATAGACTCGTAGTGGGGTCTAGTTGTGCACCTCCTATTTTGGTTGCATTCGGGTGTTTCTAAAGGGGTCTTTTGCACCTTTTTGGGGGGAAATCATTGTTAATTTCGATGCAAACTCAAGTGGTGTTATAATTTGGCGGTCACTTGGCGATATATCGCCAGTCTTTTGGTTGCCAAGTTTTGTCGCCAACTTGGCGAAAAATTTGGCGATTTTTTTTTTTTTTAACCTGCTTTCAATGTGGCCATTGCTAGTGATATTTAAAGAGTTAGAGAGAGAATCCCATTAAAATTGCAATAATAGGGAAATAGCATTAAATTGGTGTAAAAGGAAGTCATGTGATGCACACATCAGCTCGTTTTTTAGAAGACCACATAAACCGAAAACTAGGGATGCACTGAATACCGAACATTCAGTTAAAATTCTGTTCTTATCTTCAGCTGAATACTGAATATTTTGCCAAAATTTGTTGTTGTTTCAACATTAAATGCAATTGAGAAATGATTAAAAATAGGAGTGGAACAGAGCTTCAGCCCAGCCAAATCATGAACTGATTCAGCACATAACAATTTGTCATGAATATTTTTTTTTACAATAACTAGTACATAATATTATGTCCCATAATAAGCTACGTACAATTATGCCCTAGAATAAAACACAGTAAATTTAAAAGAATCCATTAAACTATAAACAGTCCCATAATTGAGAATATGTACCTAATTGGCTAAGAAACAAGTCACTTTACAAAATTTTTGGTTGATAATTATTTAAAGATTTCATTTGTTATGAAATGAAGCTATTACAATATTGCATAAAATATTGTTTAAACACTTCTAGCTACTAATGAAAACAATAATGTCTTAATTTTATTACATACTAGGGGTAAGTAATATCACAAAGTATTTGTACGATAAACATCACAATGATACTTACTTGAAAAGAAGGTTTTAGGTGTAACATTGAAAATCCAGTAAATCTTCTCATTGTCTCCATAAGCAAGAATAAAATTATAATATCTTCTTTTTGCCAGCAAGATAATTCTTATGACAGAATATACAGAAATGATCCTGCCGATAAGAATTACCCAGCTAATTCGTATAGATGCTGCGCTGCAGTTCCTAGCATGTTTAAAATCGCTTTTTTTTCCAGTGCATGATGGTCCTTCATAAAAAAAAGAGGCTCATTTGTTTTTCGCGCGATTATCAATGGTTTACGTAGCTTTGTTCAATTTCGAAGTTACACTTTGAAATTTGCTTCATTAAAATCCGTACCGTAGACAAAACACAAAGATGGCTACCTTTCAAAGGACCATCATGCACTGGAAAAAAAAGCGATTTTAAACATGCTAGGAACTGCAGCGCAGCATCTATACGAATTAGCTGGGTAATTCTTATCGGCAGGATCATTTCTGTATATTCTGCCATAAAAATTATCTTGCTGGCAAAAAGAAGACATTATAATTTTATTCTTGCTTATGGAGGCTATGAGAAGGTTTACTGGATTTTCAATGTTACACCTAAAACCTTCTTTTCAAGTAAGTATCATTGTGATTGTTTATCATACAAATACTTTGTGATATTACTTACACCTAGTATGTAATAAAAATTAAGACATTATTCTTTTCATTAGTAATTAAAAGTTTTTAAACAATGTTTTATGCAATATTGTAATAGCTTCATTTCATAACAAATGAAATCTTTAAATAATAATCAACAAAAAATGTTGTAAAGTCACTTGTTTCTTAGCAACTTCCAAGTATAGGTACGTAATGGGACTGCTTATAGTTCAACGGATTCTTTTAAATTTACTGTGTTTTATTCTTGGGCATAATTGTGCGTAACTTATTATGGGACATAATATTATGTGCTAGTTATTGTAAAAAAAATATTCACGACAAATTGTTATGTGCTGAAACAGTTCATGATTTGGCTGGGCTGAATCTCTGTTCCACTCCTATTTTTAATCATTACTCAATTGTACTTATTGTTGAAACAACAACAAGTTTTGGCAAAATATTCAGTATTCAGCTGAAGATAAGAATAGAATTTTAACTGAATGTTCGGTATTCAGTACATCCATAGTTTTCGGTTTATGTAGTCTTCTAAAAAAATCAGAGTTTACGGAAAAAAAAGACAGGTATAAATTTTACATTTAATGATAATGATAAAACTAAATACAATGTGTACAAGTTAATTACAACTTTTTTATTTAATTTCCTGATAAATATTTTCCATGGGCATTCAAAAGTAGTTGAAAAGAAAGTTATTATTCATTAGTTGGCTACATAATAAGAATATTAAATGCAAAAATTTTGTTCGATATCTTTCTTTCCAAAGTTACATCAACATTGGAAAAGGATAGGCATTACTTGTGAGCGTCAAACTAGAGTGAAAGGTGGGTGGACGAAAGGAAAACAATCTCAATGCATGTTACGCATGTTCATTTTAAGCTATATTTATCTGATATGCTTCTGTTTATATAAAGGAGGGAATATCTTCAAGGGGTTTTTTTTCCTTGCCATCATTGAATAAAAAATGACCATAAACATCTTTCATCTGACTAAAATTTCAATGTTTAAAATAGTTTCCTCTCACATCCTTCGCAATTAAACCTCTGGTTTTGCTAATCAACTTTAGCTGAGGGTAAAATATTTATCTTCGTGTTTGTTGTTTCTATAGTCAATTCTTTCGGTGCTTGCAAGTAGCGAGAGTCAAAAAAAAAAAAAAAAAAAATTTTGAATTTTGACATCTTGAATTCAAATTATGTTTTTCGCAATCACGAGTGTGTATGTAGGGTTGTGTGTTTGTGTCCAGGCATGAGTGTGGGTATGTGTGTGTGTTTATGTATGTGTGTGTATGTATGCGTGTGTGTATATGTCTGTGTGCAGGCATGAGTGTGTGGGTATTTGTGTGTGCGTGTAGTTGTGTATGTAGGACATGGATGCAATCTGGAGACGGTCTTCGCTAGGGGAGCAGCATCGTGAAGAGCCGGTCGATGGTGATGCTGCAGAGGGTGCTGCTGGGAAAATAAAATCATAGGACATCAAAACAGTCAATAAGCAATCATGATTGCTCAAAAAAACCGTAAAGATACACTTCTGAATATTTCTATGGTGCAGACTGCGTCATGACCCCCCAGTAACTTCCCATCCGTAGTCACTTCTCTGACCACCAGACAAGGCGGTTGGTAAAACTAGCATTTGTAAAAACCCCAACTGGATTTTTAAAGGAGCACATGGATTTTTTCAGGTAACTTTTAAATTTTGGTTTCTTTCAAAATTTAAACTGATTATTTTTCAATTAAATCAATGAAAAAGTTAAATAAACAATAAAAGTAAAATCTATATATCTAAACAAAATATGATGTATGTTAGTGATTGTGTGTGCTATGTCCTTTATACAAATCCACAATTAGGGCCAGATTTTTGCCAAATTTGTCACAAAGGTCCTTTGATACTTGAAAATTTACATGAGGGGTTTCACCCCACCATGGACAACCATGGGAGGGAGGGGGGTTCCTTACGCGAATACAGTTTATCAAATCTTGTGCAGAGGCAGTGGCGTAGCTACATTTTCTGCCGCCCGGGGCAATTCCTCAATTTGCCGCCCTTTGGTTGAGAAACAGTCAAAAGTATTTAAAGGAAAAATAAGAACTTAATTACAAAGAAAAATAAAAAATATGCTCCATTCAGAAAAAATTTCTAAATTAGATCTAAGAATGCATTTTAACCTTTCGGTGACACCAGGCAGGAGCTTAGAGGCCGGCACTCTGCACAGGAAATTTTCCTAATTTAAAGAGCAGGAGAAATTTTCCTAATTTAAAGGCATGCAATTTTATAGTTTCTTTGGTCTTGTCAAAGGGGGTAATGACATCCTTTTTGATCCGTGCTGGGGTGCCTGCTTTATGTTGAAAAACTCGGAAATTGCCGCTTTCCTAGATCCAATACTGCTATATTACAGAATTCGGATGGTTTTCTTTTTCACTGATACAGGGTGATAAGATTAATAAACCCTATAAGTTCGATTAACCATACTGATTCATGAGAAGGAAAAGTTGTGTATCGAAAATCATTACCTTCCATGTGAATGTGAAAGGTTTACTTAGACATCAATTCACTAATTAAAAACCTTCTGCTTAAATGAATGTCTCAGATTGAAACTCGTTGTTTATAGGAATTTTACTGATATAAAGCAGTAAGATTAGTCGCAGTTATTATTTGAGTTGTGAGTAAGTACTTTTATAAGATAAACATAAAATTAATTCTGGTCTGAATAAAAGTTTTGTAATAAGTGACCAATTAAAGCAATTTCTGAAACAGATTATGCTACCCCAAAGATGAGCAATTAATTGCCCACCATTTCAGACCTCTCTTCTCTTACTCTTGTTGTAACTTTCCTCAAAAAAAAAATTTTTTTTTAATAAGGTTGTTTCCGAGTAACTTTCTTAAAATCAAGTGCTAGTTTCATATTATAACAAAAAGTTTTTTTTTGCCTCCAGTAATTGATCAGAAGCATGATTTCCCTATTGGCAAATGTTGAACTTTTTTCACATCAAGAGCATGAAATTGCCACCCCCAGCAAAATGCTGCCCGGAGCGGACCAACCCCTCCGCCCCACCTTAGTTACGCCACTGTGCAGAGGTCGTGCAATGCTTAGGAATACACATAGGAGGGTATTCGTCTACCTATGGGGAGAATGCCCCATAAGGAGTTTTCCTTATACAGCTCCATAACTTACAACAGATCTTTGCAAAATTTGGCGTCTTTTTGCGATTTTTAATTTGTGGTAATTCCTCTGCTTCGTGTTATCATACATAAAAAATAGTTTGCTCATTTGTATATTATTTAGATGTGCGTAACATTTACTGTCTGGCCATGGATTGTATGGAAAGACAAACATCCCTTTTTACAGCCGGAAATGGACGAATCTATTATTTTTTATCGATGCCAGCTTTTGCAGAAGCAGAGTCTCATTCAAATGAGTGGAATACGGGCATCAAATTTTTACTTTTCCCCTTATTCACATAGATTCGTCTTATCTGGACGTATAAAAATTCCATGCAATCCGTGGTTGGACAGTATGTACTTCGGACAATAATTTAGGTTAACTTTTTAGTTCCGAAAAGTAATGACTTGACCATAATTATTCAATTCCCCTCCCCCCTCCCTTTATTTCTTTTACTATTTGTGTATTAAAAAAAAAACTTTGGAAGGACTACATATTTGTTTTAGATATTAAATTCAATGCCTCTTGTAACGGTTCCGTATTCTTGTAACGGCTGCATATTAGCCATTTCCCATTTTTCAAAAAAGTACTTATCAGACTAAAGTAAGCAATAATTATTTCAATCAAATTCCAAGATGTTTTTTTTTATTAATTGTTGGGGGGAAATGCTTTGATTAACTGAAAATGGCCATCTTTTTTTTTAACAACAGCTCAATGCAAGGTTTCCAAGAGAAAAAGCCATAATTCAAAAGTCAATTCCGATCACCCCTCCCTTACATCCACCCTTACTCGAAACATCTTCGAGATGAAGAGATAACTAACTCCTGCTCAAAGGTAAAAACCTACACTGTGTTCCAAAACGAAATATATATACATTGCTTTCCTTTTGATACATCAAATAAATGCCAAACGTATTTTTTCAATACTGCATTTGTCTATAAAACCTCACCCCAGGAGTTAACTAGAATTTTCTCGAACGCTAATGCATAAAGGCGCTCCAACGACATTTGCACGACTGCACCGATCAGGCTTGGTGCGGGCCTGCATACACGTAGATTTGCACATATGTTAAATGTAGCCTCCCCCCCCCCCCCCCGAAAAAATATTTCAACACCACTGTTAGTATTATTCCACAATAACATGCAAAGCAGTTCTAAAAAAATATACATTTTGATACATCACTACAAGCATTTTATTATACAGTGGAACCTCTCCGAGAAGCCACCCCTTCGTTCAGTGAAAATGTGGACACAGAAGGGGTGGCCATACTTAAGAGTTTTCATTATTGAACTCGAGCTGTACTATGAATTATGTAATTCAACACTTTTTAATGATGCTTCAAGAAAATAAAGGGGTCAACATACACAGGTTTCACTGCATCACTAAATGAAAAAATGCTCATCATCGAGTTCTGAAAATGTAATAGCAATAACACAGCAAAAATTATCAACTGTTGTTTTCCGAGCGGCTATCAGAAAGAAAAACTTTTGCACACTGAGAACAGTGGTGTTCCCATAGGGTATATTCCATGTATGCCATATATTCTCAAATATTTTTTAGACACATAGCGTATACCTTCAAATTTCAAAAATTTCCATATAAAGACATATTACGTATATCGTTGCCTCAGAGCAACACTAAGACATCTAATCCCCAAAATAACACTAAGATATCCTACTGTTGCTCTGAGGCAACGATTTGATCGCATACAAATATTGTGCGTAATGGATTACTGCGAGTATACCCTCAGAAAAATAGATGGGAACATCACTGTATAAGAATAATTTGCACAAGCCAAAAACCTCATTTTTGAAATTGATTAAAATAAGCAAATAAATAAATATATGTTTCAGTATTTTAAAAATTATTTTATTTATGAAATCCTTGGTAATTTCATTTTTTCATGCATACAACAGCAGCATGATGTGATAAGATCCTAGAACATAGACCATTCTATTTTTTAAATTAATCTTTGAATTTCAGGGGGGGTTGGCGGGAGGGAATGCTTGTTCGATGAACCCAGAATTATATTCTATTTATTTTTTTAGCCTGGCTTAATTGTGCACATGTTATGTATTGAATATGCACACAGATTTAAAAAAAAAAAAAAACAGCGGTAAACCATTACCGCGAAACACGGGAAAGCACTGTTTGGCAAATTTAGAATTTTTTACTTCTATTTTTTAGCGGTCTCAAAAAAAAGATTAAAAAAAAAAAATCAGCGCTATCCAAGACATGTTTTCTAAAAAATAAACCTTCAACATTTACGGAAAACACTTCAATTCTTTAACAATTAAAAAAAATAGTAGGAAATAGCAGAAGATTCAACGGAAACAAATATAAACGAACAGGAGCAGACGCCCTGTCAAAACACCGAACCGGTTACGAAATTTGCATACGCTTCCCGCTTTCCGCCTTCGTGTAAATGAGCAACGATTTTCCTCTGACTTGTGACGTCACATGTCTGCCGTCCGATGTCCGAAAGCGGGAATCGTGTAAAAGGGGTCTAAGAAATCACACATAAGTTAAGCAGAAAACATTTGAGGCAGTGAAAAGCAAAGGGATGCAAGTGGACTTTAAACACGTTTTAATCGGAACTTTATAGAATTCAAACCTTACGTAGGCTTTCATTGCATTTTTTTCCTAAATCATGCTGTATAGCAGCACCCACCAGGACTAGTAGTACCATCTCTTGCCCCAAAACAGAGGAGAGGTTCACCTATCTGTACAGGTTAACTCCAAATTTTTGATTTTGCCACTTACATCCCTTTGCTTTTCACTGCCGCATTTGTTCAGCAATATTTTAAAGTATTATTTTTAATGACATATATGAGGCGTCACGTGCGGGACAAAATGATTGTTTTCCGCAGAATTCCCTTAATGTAGCAATACACAGTTTAAAGTAATTGCAGCAACGGATGGGGGAACAGTATCCATGATTAACCATTTTATTGCACAAAAAAAAGTAGCAATGTGTCATAAGTCTGCTTAAGGATAATTTTTTTTGCACTAACATTCCAAATTACGTTTAACAGTTGTATAGAAAGGCCCATTAGCAGTATCGTATTGTTATTGTTGTGTATTTTTTTTTTTTTGAGCAATCACATTGCTTATTGTTCTCACTTGACTGTTTTGAATTCCTATGATTTTATTTTCCCTCGCCTTCCTCTGCAGCACCACCGTCGGCCGGCCGCCTCACGATGCTGCTCCTTTAGCGAAAACTTTCTTCAGGTTGCGTCCATATCCTGCACACACACGCATACATACATACACACACACGCACGCATACATACAGACACGCATACATATACACACACACACCATACATACACACACCTACACATACACATGCACACACACACCCACACACCTATGCCTGCACACACACACCTACACACACACGCACGCACACACACATGTCTGCCCACAGACACAAACACACACGCCTACATACACACACATACTCGTGATTGTGAAAAACATAATTTGAACTCCAGTTGTCAAAATTCAAATTAATTTTTTTAATCTATTTTTGTGTAAATAAACTAAAAAACTGCTGTCAATATTAATTCTTAACATAAAAATCTATTAAAAGCTAGTATACCACAAAGGTAATTATACTAATTGAATTTATTTATTCGCCCCAAAGAAAAAAAAAAAAAACCCGTAAGAATAATGTAATTCACTAGTCCTAACTTTTCGATGTAAATTGTAAATGAGTGATAAGTGAACTTAAGAACTCAAGAGAGCGGCAAGTTCCTAATATCTAGTCTGGGACTTTAAAAATACACATTTTATCTACTGTACATATAAACGAAAAAAAAATGATATACAATCCAATCTTGTGTTTGCAATATTTAAAAAGTAAAAACTTTCATATTTGTGCGGGAAAAAACAAAAACAAAACACAATTGTGAAACAATGTTATTTCATCTCGCATATAGATGGTCTAGAATGATAATCACGTAACTCAAAAAATGCAAACTTTACAAGAGAATGAAAAAATGTACCAGTTATGAGCTTACGTATCTATTAACGTATGAAAATATTTAAATATTTAAATTGTTTTTTTGGTTTAAGGTAAGAGGTTTTTATTCTATTAATCCATTTACCAATACGTAAAAAAAGATAAAATTTGGACATCTTTGGATTAAACTTTTTGCAAAATGTAAAATTATATTGTTTCTGTTTTATTTCCTTAAATAAGAATGATAACTTTACCTGAACTTTACTATAGTATTACACAGGTTAAGGTGACGTAAATGGGTGTAAAGAAAGTGATGTTTTCTCATTTAGCAAACATTTTTCATTTAAACAAAGTTAAAAGCATACACATTTTTTCACGTCACTTCTGAAAAACTCATTATAATTGTAATTATTTTTTTTTCTGGTTTTTAGGGGGTATTCTAGTGTAGAGGCTTGATTTTAAGGTGATTTTACCGGCGTAATAGAAAAAAAAAACAGTAGCTATTTTCACTATCCATTTTTATCAGTTTTTTTATTGATACTTTAAAAGTATAAAAGAAAATTCAAAACTGTAGTTGGTGGAGGCTGTCAAAGTGGAAACCCTAAAAAAGGGGGGGGGGGGGGGTTTCTTGGTTGACGTGATTGAAATCCTATAGGTGATCTGAAGCATAAAGTTAAGGTAAATTCTTCTTAAACAAGGAAGTATAATTGTCTGGACGTAGCTGATTCGAAAATAAAAAATCTCACAAAATGGCGTTTTTTTGAAAAAAAAAAAAAGTTTATTTTTTGGCTCCTTTTTTGAATTTTGGTACTTTTTAAAAAATAATAAAAATCAAAAATTACAAAAAACCCTACGTGGAGACGATTTTGGTAGCATGTACTAAGAAAGTCTGTACCAAGTTTCAAGTAAATCGGTGCATTAGAACTTCAGATAGCTTGTCAACCGTATCGAAAAACTTATTTCGAGAAAAACGCGTTTAAAGTTTGCAGTCTCATTTCAGCAAAAGAGTTTATTTTAACAAAATTAACTGTAACTCTCAAAATAATTTGAATTTTCATAAATCCTCTTATAAACTTACTCTTAAAGATCTAAACTTTGAGAATATGAAGGTGAAAAAATGTATTTTTTTGAATTTCTAGACTAGAGTACTCCCTTAAAGTCAATTTTTCCCTATGGAAAAGTTGAAAAAAAGTAAAAAATATTCTAGAAATGGTCTTTATTTCACTACCATCAGGCCTGGCTTTAATCATGTACTGTGTGGTGACTTTAAGTATCTGTACACATGTTTATTAACGGCACCAAAAAAACATGCCTCTCATTTTTAAAATGAGCACAGTTAGAAAAGAAAACACACAAAAACTCACTCCATGTCTGGTTGATTCGCTTGGCCGTTTGGCCAGGAATAAAAGTGTTTGCAAGCATTGAACACGAACTCGCATGCTGGACGAGCGACATCAGTCTCGGCTTGCAGCAGTTCTGCAAAAGAAGCAAAAGTTTGGCTGAAATATGTCCTTAAAAACTGAATAGTTTTATGACATAAGTCATGCAGCACATACAAAAAGCGAATGAGCAAAATTCCGCATGCACCGCAATCGGTAGAGGTTTCTTGGGGTTTTTTTTTTTTTTTTTTGCTTGTGTTCACATAATATTCAAACAAGTAATTGATAATGGATATCAGGATTAGAAAGGGGACATTTCCGATAACTGGTATTTTAGCGCTATCTCCAAATTTTAGGCAATAAACGTTTCAATCAGGTAATATCAGCATGATCGGGATTAGTGATTGCAATGCTGGTAAACCAGTATACCGAATACCGGTATTTTGAGCAATTTTTCAATTTCGTAATATCGGTATTTGCGGAGGTAAGTACGAGCTAATAAAATATTATTAAATAAAAGTAGCGGTAAGACTGCAAAACGACATTTTCTTAATTAGATGTTGAGATGAACTGAATTTTTGGGCACTTATGTGCACCTTGTATTTAATTTATCAATTCTCTCGATCACTTTCTTTTTCTTTTGTTCAAGTTAATTTGAAGTGTAATTTCGAATGTATTAGTCCTATGAATAATTTATTCCAACTATCAATTTTGGTTATACTTTGTGATTTTTTTCTTTCAAAAAATATGTCTTAACTGGAATGAATTTTGACAAAAACTTTTCGTGTTAGCATAAAAAAAGGTAATTTGTTGTCACCGGTACTAGTTTGTTGTCCTGTCTCAGTATTTAGCTTTATACTTTGTAATATAATATTTAGAAAATTTTCATAAAGGTAAGGTATAATCAACTGGAACAGATTTTCAAATATTTACATGATTATAGTTGTAAAGAATTTTGAAAAGCAAACAAAAACGAATTAACTAAATTTGATCCTGTTACTTTCTTTAATTTCATCGTAAATTTCAAATCAATGGGCTAATAGAAAGCAAATAAACATATCCTCATAAAGAGAAAATCGCTGAAGATGATGCAAATGTTGGAAAAGTATCGTCTGTCAAAGAGAAATTACTACTAACTATAAATTCAATTAAAAAAAACCAATAATAATACACACAAACACATACAGAAAAGGAGTTATCCCAAAATAACACACGAGACTGAATTATTTTAAGATAAAGGAGGTGTATCACGCACTGTTAACGGTCGTGAATTCAGAAAGAGTATTTTCAACTGTAGGAAAGTTGTGCACTAAAATGAGTTCTGGCTTAGAGACATTAGTTCAACAGATGCATTAGATTTCTTACTATTTATTTTTTATTTTAACATTTGTTCCTTCATTTTATATTTGCCCACGGTATGTTTTCATAAATAATACAATTTTTGCACAAAATTATAAAAAAAGGCAACGAAAAAATACGTTTTCTACCTTTTTTGAGAAATTTCCAATATCGGTATAATTACCGGTATTCCGGTATCACGTTTTAAAAAATACCGAATACCGGTATTGAATTTTTGATTCGGTATTGCAATCCCTAATCGGGATGCATTAGCACCCCAGTCTTTAGTGTCCAAAAATTGACGATTTTTGAATATATTGCCAAGAATCTCAGTTATAAAAATCTTACCAATATCTAAGAAGACAATTACGGGGTTCATCTTTTTAGACACCGCTGCATAACTTAAACGAAGTGCTATCTGAGTATAGCAGTCCGGTGTATTTTGCTCGAGTCGAATAATTGTCGAATAACAGAACGATTAAAGAAAATCGCATGATTTAATCTTCGTATTCGATGTTTTATTTTATGCACAAAAGTATAACCCTTGCAAGAATAAATCAAAATACTACGAAGCAAAAACTTTTTGTAAAAATTTTGCGTCAAGTTTATTCACAGCTTAAATAGTAGCAAGCTTGGAACGAGTTCACTAGAACAACAAATATCTTAACTTAAACTACGTAAAATGTCTTACTTGAGAAATTGTAACACGATGTTCTGTATTCGATGGTTTATACAACATCACGTAGAACGATTTAATCATAACTAGGAGACTCCACCCCCTGTTCGCTTTGCTCTTCAATTCCCGTTAGCCACCTGCGGTTACTCAGTCCCCTTCAAGTGATGCTCCCTGTTCAAACTGAACGACTAATAACATATCACCTTCAAGTAGGGTATAAATGTAAAATTTAGCTGCATAATACCAGCTGCATTGCCCGGTGTTGCACGGTCTATCTTGAAAATAAAAATTGTATGAAGTGACGCATGCTCAACAGTCAAGTTTAAATAAAAGAAAAAAAAAGCGCAAAAATTCCCCTTCAACGTGTAGAAAAGAGCAATTTCATGACTCAAAATTTAAACTTAGACCTCTTTGGGTTTATTTTTTTGATTCCAAAAATTCAGTCATTGCTAAGGCGTAAACATTCCGTTTCACGGATTTTCTAGCGAAAACTTTCCTAAAAGGGAGAGGGTAGATTTGCCTTCCCACATAGAGACGAAAAAACCCCAAATGGAAATTCCTGAGAAAAAAGGAATCTACCTCTGTGTCAAATTCGGCAGTGGATTTGAAAAGAAAAACCCTCTAAGGGGGGAGTGGGAATGCCCCTCATAGTGTGACAAAAATTACCCAATGTGAGTTCTGAAGAATCAAAGAGGCTCACAGTCCGACGTAAACTATGGATTTGTATGAAGAATGCACACACACACACACAAATAAACTTCATTTTTATACAGCACTTGGGTGCTCGCTGCCCTCTATGAGTGGTACACTGTCCAAACCAAGAAATCAGTGTCCCCCAAATCTTTCACTTCAAGAAAACAAGCATATATATTCTTTTAGGTGTTAGGAAGCACATAGAAATGTATTAATTCTCAGTTTCTTTCAAATGTTGCTGTATGCTTTCTAGCTTCGTAGAATAACATATATCATCACATTAAACTAAACGTGAATTATCTGCAAATGAGCAAAATATTTAGGCACAGTAAAACCTGTGTAAGTTGACCACATGCTACTACTTTAGCGGTCAACTTAAACAGGTGGTCAACTTATAGAGGTTGATCAAAATGGTAAGGGCTATTTCTGTACCTGAAAAAAGCGGTCAACTTAGACATGTGGTCAGCTTACAAGGGTGGTCAACTTTACAGGTTTTACTGTACTGCTTTTTAGATTAGAGCAACAGAATACAGGGTGTCTCAGTTAAACGCTTCAGAACTCCTAAGAGCGGTAGGGCGAAGGCCTCGGGTAGGGTGCATCCTGACGACTCGAAATTATATAGCAATGCGGGATCTAAAATGCTTTCCTGAAGCAGTGATATACACAGAACCACCATAAAGAAAAGAGAACGCAAGTGAAAAATCGTTTTAATAATACGTGTAAAAAAGAAAAATGTACATGGTTCAAAGTAAGTGTTCGAAGTTTTTTCCTCTAGCAACTACGCACACCTCACATCTTCGGCGCATGGAGCTTCGAATAGTCTAGAATACTTCTGCATATCTTGAAATTTTCGGACCGGGAAAGTATTTCCGACTCCGCATTGCTTTTTTTATTTCAAGCCGTCTGGATGTATCCTACCACTCTTTTAGGAGTTCTGAAAGTATGCTGTTCAGTTTTGGTCTCCTTATCTTAAGAAAGATATTTCTGTGTGGGAAAGGGTTCAAAGGAGGGCTACTAGAATAGTAAGGGACTTTCAGATTTAGACTATGATAACAGACTTAAAATGTTTAACATGTATAGCCTAGAGCAGATGAGAGTCAGAGGGAACATGATTCAGTTGTTTAAATTTATCAAAATGAAAGATGTTAATGGGTTAAATTTTTGCACGGAAAGCAGGACGAGGGGATCATTGTTTTAAGCTATTCAAATCTCAGGCTAACCTGGAAATTAGGGAAAACTACTACTTTAGTAGGGTCATGGGCACTTGGAACTGCTTACAAGAAGAGGCGTAATGATCAAGGAGGTGGATAGTTTTAAAAGAGGGCCATTGATCTTCATTGGGGACTAATAAACTGACTAGGACCAGCCTAGCTGGGCCCAGAGCCTGTTGCTGGTCGTCACATTTGTATTTGTATTTAACTGAGAAACCCTGTATAATTCAATGATTTTACCACAAAGAAACGTGGCCCTTTTGTCATGTAAGAATCACGCCAATTTGGGATATCATGGATAATCTTACCCATGTTTTTCAGAGCACGTTTTCCGAAGATGCTTCCGTTGAAAGGAGGCTTTCTTATATTCTCAGCGACGTTAACGGACAAATTGAATACAGCGGCGACAAAGAGAATCAGAACAACGCACTTGAACATCTTGAACTTTTCGCTAGTTTTTGGGAGGAAATTAACTATTAGAATATAATAAGTAGAATATCCACGTTATGTTTAAAATACGGTACGATCAAGTATTTATGCAATCAATTCATGAAGGTAAAAACTTGTGACAGTTTGAACTCTATTATTTAAGAAAAATTCTTAAAGTGACTTGGTACCTTTGTTTAAATATTAATAAAAAATGATCTAATTTTTACTTTTGTCATTTTTTTTTATTATTAACGTTTATTATTAAAAACAATAGTTAGAGCATGAAAAGTAAAAATCAAGTTTGTAGAAAAAGTATTATCATTATTATTGATATTTTAAATGTAGGATTTCAAGCATTGTTCTCTTTTTTTCAATTTATCTATATTTTGTGACCGCAATTTTCGTAGCACTCCTAATAGTATGCCAAGTACGTTTAGGGAAGTCTTTTGCTATTAATGAGTTAGTTTTGGGAAAAAACATTAGATAAAATGTTTAGACTCATAGAAAAAAAGGGAAAAAATACATTCTATTTTTTTCTATTGGTCTAAAAGATGAATTTTTTAAATGTAAGATTTTAAACACCCTTCTCTTTTTTTAGTTACATATATATTGTTACCACAATTTTTATTACACTCATAATAGTAGGCTAAATAACTATAGAGAAGGGTTTTGTTTTTAATGAGTTAATTTTAGGAAAATACATTTAATAAAAAGTTTAGATCCATAGGAAAAAAAAAACATGATTTCAATTTAGAAACAAAGAAATACCTTTGCACAGATAAGTAGAAGGAAATATTGAAACTTTAATTCGTACAAATTGCATTGAACTGCATATACGGGTTTTAGGGTTACTAGGAACCCCTTTCTCGATGCAAAAGAAGCGAGCTTACGTTATCACTGATTTTTGCTCTTTAAGAGGTACCAAGTCTAATTTATTTCCTGTAGCACTTGCATTTTGACACAGGTTTAAAAATGAGAAATTTTTTATGCCTGCATTATAAAGCAAAAATATTGAGGAAAAGAAGTATCAAATTATTGCTTCAATGTTGTGAAGATTTTTTTCAGTGGTGTAAAAACGCTCAGCATGCTATTGCTCACTTGTGAAAAAAGGTTAAAACTCACAAGTTGCACGATATCGTAATGTGATAAGCAATGTCACTATCGTAAATCAGGAAACAACTGTTGCCTGTCATTGATGGGGTTGTTTCCTGAAATCAAAAGTAGTACTTCTAGTCACTGAAATTGATAGAATAAGCAAAAAAAAAAAAAAAACCCTGGACCTAGAAAATTCTTTTATTTTCCCAACAGTTATTTTTTAATTAATGTTTTTAAATGTCCGATTTTGCTAACAAGGTGTGGTCTTGATGACATCACAAATGATGCTCTTTGGCGCATTTTGTACCACGTTTCCACGCTATGATAATCAAGAAGCGAATTAAAATTGCGCTCTACGATTGCTATCAACCATATCATTGCCAATACACGTGAGTAAAGATGGGAATTAAATATTTTGCTCTGTGTTTGGCAACACTGAATGGCATTTAATCATTTGTGATGTCATCGGCAAAAGCATAAACAATGAAAGTCCAACGATTTAAGTTTTTTTTTAAAAATATTAAACTCAAACAAATTATTTAAAAAAAGGTGAGATCCTATGTTTTTAAGCATGTTCTTTCAGAAAAAAATACTTTTAAAATTTTGGAAACGACCCCATTTTTCAATAGTAAGAAATATTGATTTTCCATGGTGTTAATTCGTCACTTTACAGCGAAAATCATATTTTAGCACGCTAAATGTTTCACACTTCTTAAGCTAATTCTTTTTGTTTCTTACTCAAGGCGCACAAAAAGAATTACTTGATTTTGGACAGTATTAGTTTTTATAGAAGAACATAAGAGTAAGCGAATATGGACTAACCAATGGTGTCCATCCTACGGCCAACGCGACTGTCCCACGATGTTGATCCGTGTGGCCCGTTGTTTTGTTTAATGTAACAAATGAAAAATCACAATAAATATGACAATGTTACAAATTTATAGCCAAATATTCAGAAATTTGCTTCTGAAAAACATATGCATATAATAGAAGAAGTATAGTAATGATAACAAAAATTATTGGGTTTTAATTGTTTTTTCTCATATTTTCCCACGCTATTCAGAAAAATGTGAAATATTTTGAAGTTGTATGTGTGTTCTAGCTTGCGAGAGTCACTTCAATATGAGATGTGCCCTCGGGTAGAAAATAGGTGTGCATCATTGGCCTAAAAGAAGTTCTTCCAAAGTTTTATTCAACCCATGGGGATGTTTAGATTTGAAGTTTTCAAACAGATAAATTAGTTTTTTGGGATAATTCAGAAATTCTCATTTTGAATAACAATCGATTTTATATGTCGGCCTCAAATTAGTTCTTTGTATTAAACTTTATATAACTAATTTTGAGTGTATGGGAAAATCTTTCATGTAATCCAAGATAAAATTCATTTTTCCTCAAGAGATCAAGAAACCTGTTATATTCTTTATAAATAAATAAAATTAAGGATACTTTTTTTTTGTTATGTTGGTATTTGTTTTATACTTTGTGTATCCGCTGCTTACTTTTGAGGGGGAAACTCATTAGTTTCCGTTACGAAATTCCTGCTCAATGAGACAACTGAAAAATATTTCATTGAAGATAATTCTCTCTAAAATTTGCTGATTATTTAGTATGGATAAACGTTTATGTGCAGTACATACAGGCGTCCCTCGTATAACACAGGGTTAATTCGTTCCCTGTAGTATCGAAACCGTGTTATACGAAACTTTTTTGAAAATAAATTTTTAACTTATTTTTTACACTAATCATGTTGATAGTATAAATCATGTCAATATGTATCGTGTTGTATCGAAACCGTGTTATACGAAACTTTTTTGAAAATAAATTTTTAACTTATTTTTTACACTAATCATGTTGATAGTAGTATAAATCATGTCAATATGTATCGTGTTGTATCGAAACCGTGTTTCGTGTTATATCGAAACCGTAGAAATAATGTGAATCAAGTGATGTCCACCGTATTATATCGAAACCAAGTTTCATAAAAACAAAGTAAAAACTTATTAGAGTTATTATCAGACAGTATTGAACAAAAATGTAATTCCATCTTTTTAATACATAGCTTTTATGTTATATCAAAACCATGAAGTATTAAATTCAAGTTTCATATCGTGTAATATCGAAACCGTGTTATAATAATCGCAAATTTGGTACTGTGTAATATCAAAACATTGTTACAAGTACTGTGTTATACGAGGGACGCCTGTATCAACATATTTAAAACGAGCTGATGTGTGCCTCACATAACTTCCTTTTGCTCCAATTTAATGTAATTTTCCCATTATTGGTAATTTTAATGTGATTCAATAGTTTACTTTCTAAATATCACCAACAGTGGCCAATTTAAAACCATATTTAAAAAAAAAATCGCCCCATTTGTCGCGAAGTTGGCGACAAAACGGCGACCAAAAGACTTTCGATATATTGCCAAGTGTCCGCCAAATTGTAACACCACTTGAGTTTACATCGAAATTAACAATGATTTCCCCCCAAAAAAGGGGCAAAAGACCCCCTTAGGAACACTCGAATGCAACCAAAAGGGGAGATGCACAACCAGACTCCACTAGGAGTCTACGTACTAAATTTCAACTTTCTAGAACATGCCGTTCTTGATTTATGCGACATACATACGCACATACGTACATATAGACGTCATGAGAAAACTCGTTGTAACTAACTCGGAAATCGTCAAAATGGATATTTCGCGTGTCTATTTGTTCTTAGGCACTTATCCACGTGTGGTCGAGTCGAAAAAAGAACTCAACATTCATTCGGGGGTGAGCAAAATGGAAATTAAGGTCGATTTTTGGGTGAAAATTTTTTTGCGAATACAATACTTCCTTTTTTGTAAAAGGAACTAGAAATGTGTGTAGTAAAGACAGGCTAGAAGTGAAACTTTATCTTTTTTTTTCACTGTCTAAACTGCCACTTTCCGGCACGTCTTCTCTCTTGTTCTTTCTGTGTCGGACTTGGACACATTCACAAAAAATTGCATATTTTAATGAAGAAAATAGATTATGCACAAAGAAAAAAATAAACAAAAATCGAACACAAACTAATTAATCTATGTACTCGAAATCAGCTTTTTAGTTGTTGCCAATCATTCTCACGGGTCAGAACACATACACAATTTCGAAATAGTTCATCATTTTCGAAATAATATGGGAAAATATGGAAAAAGAAATAAAGTTAAAAACGAATAATTGTTGTTATCAATCACTTGGTGCTTATTTTATTAAATACATATTTTTTAGAAACCAATTTCTGAATATTTTCCTCCTTAATGCTTTTCGATTTGTTACATTGCACAAATCAACGGGCCACACGGATCAACTTCGCGAGCTGTAGGTTGGACACAACTGGTTTATTCCATTGAAAATCAGAAAATATAATCATGAAAAAGGAGGCACAAAATGCAAGTCTTACTTGTCTGCTTTGAGAACGATGAAAGGATATCCAAAAGTTTGTCAGAGCAACAGAAGAATATCCAATCGTGGTCGAAGCTACAACAGAATCTACAGAAGTGGGTTCAAATATTTTCTGTCGGCCTTTAAATAGTATTTCTCATTCATGTGCCAACTGTTCGTATTTCTTCCCCAACCTGTTGCGCTTCCGCCTTTTTTCAAAAAAATTCGTACCACGCTTTACCGGCTCATCATTTGAATTCACCGTTTTATTCATTCTAATTAAAACTTTTTTGAATCAATTATTAGAAGGTTTCGATTAACGGGGGAGGGGGTCACGTGAGAACTCCGCCACTTGCGGTCAATTAAAGAAATGCCCGCAACGGTGCTAAAAAGCAATTATTTCTCCTTCAAGCGGGGAGGGGAACCGATCTGTCGGACATTTTGGTTCTAAATGGGCTTTTTAAGTGCTAGTTTTGTTTACCACATTCAAAAACCTGCTACTATAATCTTTTGTGGGCATCCCGTAAAGAAAAAGTTCTGCATTCCAAAAAAAAAAAAAAAAAACCATTTTTTCCAACTAACAAAAAGAAAAAAAGTACGTTCTGCTTCAAAAAGAACTTATTGCAAGATTTTTCCTGAAAATAATAGTAAAATAACCATTTTTTAGCTGTTCAAATAACAGATCCTCATAATAATAGTTAGGAAGATATAAGCTTCTTCAAAGTTTTTTTTTTTATTTTTTTAAAAATTATACATAAATTAAAGGTTGACACAGGTTTTTTGAAATCAGTGGATAGGAAGGGAGGCAATGAAAAACAAAATTCCTTAACTTCAAAAGAATTTTTCGTTTTTGCTTATGAATTGTTTCAAAAAACAAAATGAAAATAGCAATTTTTCAATTTATTATGAAAATAAAGATTAAGTTTCAGTAACCACTTATATCAAAAATTAAATTGTTTGCGCAGAAATTTTCGCGGTTTGAATTCTGTTTTCTTCGATTCATTCAATTAATCTCCTGATTTAGTCAATGTTATGTCTACCAGAAACTGCACTTAGAATTTTAAAACTTTTTATCAACGTCTTGAAACAAAAAACAAAATCCGAATCTCTGCAATTTTCTAAATATTTTTGGAACTAAAGACCTGTCTCTTTTAGTGTTGTTGCTTTATTTGATAAAATAGTTTGAATTTCCCCTTAGGTAATAATGTTAAAAAATTTTGAATTGCGAATTTTTTTTTTTTTTTTTTTTTTTATAAAACAGCCAGATAAAAAGAAAATGTTTTGCAAGTAAGTTATTAATCAAGAGCTCTTTTCAACAAAGTTTGTTTGGAGAAGCCTACCTTTTTTTCCTCATTCATGCATGTTTCAGTAAATTTCATTATTTGCACTAATGTTACATTTTTTGGAGCTGTTAGAAACACACAGAACATTGTTCAACTCAAAAATAAATATAAGAATAAAGTGTCCTTGCTGATATATTTCGAACAAAATATTGAAAACATTTTTTTTAGAATAGGACATTTTCCTAAAACGTTATTGAGTGGGGGTGGAGCTTAGTGCAGACAGACGCACCGAAAGACACATTTCCCTCATTTAAAAACCCTTTTCAACATTTGTTTGATAATTTAACTCATATTTGACTTTTTTTAATCGATATTTTTTACAATTCATTTAGTTCATTTAAATGAGAGATAGGAGAAAAAAAAACGTTTTTTTAAATAGACTTTCGTGGAAAAGTAGACTAAAAAGAATCAATCAAGAATATATAGTCTGCAAAATTGATAAACAAATAAATTAAATTAAGCAAAAATACCGCAATTGAATAATTCCATTCAGTTTCTATTTTGTTAATAAAATTACTTTTAATTATCAGACGATATTATTTTACGATGCATTATTACTAGGCTACTACAAACTGTCTCGTCATCAAGAAAAAGGATCGAAACGTCAAAAGTAAGAACATAAAACAATTTTGATTGCTCAAAAATTAAAGCTTTATTTTTCATATCATCCTAACTTTTCTTCTGCTTGATGGTAGTGAGCTCCACAAGCTTGGGGTGGGGTGAATTTCGAGCATCAAAGGAGCCATAACTCCACACGATGGGAACAAAATGTCGAATGAGTCGAGTCCCATTTTAGAGTGGTCTGCCTCCAGTATGGAAGAAGAAATGCGATGGTCGCTTTTCAGATACACCTCAGGCAATCCGCAGTTTTGCTAGATGAACAAACTAAATTCGCTGCTCGCAAAACTTCATTCTGGAATCGCTTCCATCCCCCCACCGTGTGAATACATCGAAAACAGAATTAATTGTTTCTTTCGTTTGAGGCATTGATACGTTGTAAAACTTTTTCATTAACGCTGTATAAGGACGAATTAAAATTAGAAGTTTCGTGAAACTTTAAAAAATATAATGATTTCATACTAAACTACTAAAACTGGTAACTGGTGCAATTAACTACCGTGTGGTAAATTACTACCCACTATATTCGCCTCTCAATGCATTTTTAATTTTTTTTAACCCTAATCAGTTAATCAGTATTAAAATAGTTACTTATTTCAATTGAACTCTAAAAATGGTTCTCTTCCCAGAAATATTTTGCTACTTCTTTATACACTTTTGTCTCTAGTTACAATTTTTTGATTTAGTCTAGTTTATTAATGTTGCTCCCTTTCAGGGGCGCGTCATTAATTTTTGAGAAATCTTAATAAAAAACACCACAAATGGGTTTATTTGATCATCTAGACATAGATTTTTCAGTTAAAAAATTTTTTTTCAGAATTTTTTTCACTGGGGGTGGTGTCCCCATTTATTCACACCCCATCTGGGGAAGGACAAAAACATGTTTATGCATGCAAAAATGAATTTGAATCTTTTCGAACAATATGATTGTCTACCTCAGGAAAAAAGAAGAAAAATGATTCACTCTTTCAGCGCTAATTAAAAATTTTAAAATCTGAAAAAAATTCCAATTTTTGGGGTAAACGAAAAATTGAAAATGATCATTTGAACAAGAAATTGAGCCTACGAATTTTTTTTTTGTTATTCTGCCATCTAATGTTGTTCATTGAACTTAAAAGAAGAGGGCTCAAGCGATTTTGATTCAAAAAATTCGGAAAAAAGAGAGAAAAAAATTCATAAAGTAGTGGTTTCACAGCGCAATCACTGCCCCTGAAAGTGTTAATGACAGAACAGTTTTCTTTGATGTTTCACAAAACCTATCAGTCAGCTCTATTCTTAGCTCTGGCCGAGTTATTACTTTTAAGCTTCATTCTGAAATTGATTTTGGAACACGGAATTCAGTTGAAGTGCCCATAGTAGTTTCCTTTTAAATTTATAAACACGTTGAGTAAGTTGTTGATCTAATTTATTGATAAAGCTAGTTTGAGTTAAAATTTTCTTTTAAATTTTAATAAGAACATTTAATCGTCTCAATATTGGTACATACCACAGTCAAAACCTTTTCAATTTCTATTTTTAAAAATTATTATCCTAATGTATTAATAAGGTTAATTGATAGTTAGGTTTCCTGTCTTGATAAAAACTAGTCGCTTGAGGTGAGGAGCTAGTTGCTTTTTTTACTCAATTTGCTTCTTATGCCAAGTAGTGCGTGCGACAACTGCTTGAATGAATTTGGCATGGTAAAAAAATTCTTTCAATTTCAAAAATATAGTTAATTTAAAGTAAGAATTAAATAAATATCATAAACTAATCATTTTTTTAAAATATGAATTCTTCAAAAATCGAGTAACCTAAAATAAAAGTAATACAAGCAACAAATAATTTTCTACTTTTCCTTCTGCATAAGTGAAAGAAATTTATCAAAAATTAGTTAACTTTTTGAATGTGCAAAAATGTGGTTCAATCGTGATTCTCCGCATCATCTGACATTATTTTCTTTTTAAATTACCAGAAGATTTTTTTTTGTAATTATTGCAGTAATTTGCAATTTACTAGATAAAATAATTTCCTAAAATTTATTTTAAAATCGAGTTTAATTATAAATAACTTTATTTTTACCTAATTGAAGGAGCCGAAGTGATAATCAGTGGCGCAACCAGGGAGGTAAAGGGACAAACATACATCGGAAAGAAACTTCCTTAGCGTTGATGTGTAATTTTGAAGCTTACCAAGAAAATAAACTTATTTTACTGAAATAATAATTGATGATGTGCAGCTAAAATGTGAATTCATTGCAGAGTTTAGACAAAAAATTCAACTATTAGTTTCTCTCTCATCTGACAACATCGAAGCTTACCAAGTAAAGTATATCGCATTATTTCATTAAAAGGACAAGTGATTACTTGCAATCTCTAAGGGAGAACCGCTGTATGATCTTGACGAGAAATTCGTGTATTATTTAAATACTAGAAAATCGCCCGTCAAGGTATGACGAGTGAAAATTGCTTATACATTTGAATAAAAACAATTGCCTGCTTGGTGATATTTTGATAGTTGAAAATTTAACCCTCACTCCAGTGGTTTAACCCTAAGCTCCAGTAGATAGCGTTCATTGTTGACCCACTTTTTCGTTTCTTCATTCTACTAAAAGGACAGTCTTACTTGTAAAACAGTTAAGGTACCGGATCCAATTCAGCCTCGTCAAAATGAAGCATTTCCCTGCAAGTCAAACATTACCAAAAACTATTATCAAATTACATTCTATAACAAAAAAAAAAAAAAAAAAAAAATCGACGCACCAAGAAGAAGTGGTCTGATCGAGACAAAAATTGGTAGATAGGAAGACAATAGACATAATGGTAAATAATTAAATTCTCAGATTAATTGAATATTTTATATCGGAATTATACTATTAAGTTCAATAAGGTGTTGACCTGTCTCTAGCCTAGATACAAGCTGAAGCAAGGCGTGGCAAATACGGATAAAGCTCCTAAAGGGTGTCATGCGGTATTTCCTGCCAAATTCGCTCCAATTGTCGAACGAGGTTATTAACATTCCTTGCCAGATGCAATCGCCATCCCATCATATCCCAGACATACTCGATGAGAGAGAGTTCTGGCAGGCCACGGAAGAGTTTGACAGCTTGCAGACAGTTCATAGCAACACGTGCCGTATAATATCTGGCACTGTCCTGCTGAAAACCAACCTAGTGTACTGCACAAGGAACGGCAGCAAAACAGGTATAAGATGTCGTCGACGTACCGCTAATTACGACTAAAGGGCTCCAGCTATCAAAGAAAATGGCACCCCAGACCATAATTGTCTTGTTATGGGCCAGTGTGGCTCACAAAAGTGAAACCAGGATCCCCCCCTCTGCCCTGGGTGCCACCAAACGCGTCTTCGATGATCGTCAAGACACAGTTGGAAGCGGGATTCGTCGCTAAAGACTATACGTCCCCAGTCGGCATCATTTCAACCTGATCGACCATGCACCACTCTAATCTGGCTCGCCAGTGTGGAGGCGTCAGTGACAGGAAGCGTAACGCGAGCGTAGATTTCACTGTCCCAACCGTCTGTAATAGTCCTGGCCCCACAATGTAGTCCCGTAAAAATTTTTAGGTCCAGAGATGTTCTCTTTAGAATCTTGATCTGTAGGTATTCTAATGTGAGAATATCTTGGGTAGACATGTTGAATCCTGCGCGAAATAATTTTACAGGCCATCAAAGATAGCGGCCATTTTGGTTCACTTGCTCATTACGTTTTTCGCAACGGGCGTACCTACAAATTTATTTTTAGTTTTGAACTGCAGTTTTTGGAGTTAAGGAAGTCAATTAATGTATTAATTATGTCATAAAAGCTGCTCTAGCTGTTTCCACAATTTTACGTGGAAATATCTCCGACATTTGTTGTTGAATATTCTGGTTACTAAAAAGGGTACAAAAATTAATAAATAATCCAAAATGCTCATTTTAAACTCCTGTTTATCACATACATGTTTCTTCAACAACACAATAAACGAAAAATACAAGATTAATTACCTTTAAAAAAGGTTGCGATCTGTTTTTGCATTGCATGTTATTGCACTACGACGGACGTCTGTATCATTTGATGCCGCAGTCACTCTTTTTGAGCAATTTTTATCAGCCCAGTCTATGTGTGGAAAAATTCGTAGATTTGCATCTTCTCTTGAGTTATTCTAATTAAGCTCTTCAATGATGTGTCTCAAATCTTCTATGAAAAGTATTGCAGATTGCTTCTTCATTAACTGTTAAACCACTAGCAATAGCGGAAAGTGTAGCATTTTTTGGACATTTCTTCTATTTCCTTGCGTGCTAGTTACTGTAAATTTTACTTATTTGATACCGAAGACCAGAATTTTTCTACCTGCATAGGTACTAGTGTTTTTCTGTCAATTACAGCAATGTTTGTTCTGCCCTTTGTTGATTCCCTTCTCATCTTTTCGGATTATTTCACAACATGCTGCAAATAACTATCCAACGCAGGATGAAGTTCATGAAAAGAGCATACAGGAATGAATCCGTGCAGAACATTGCTGATAACTTCGCCAAAAGTTTTCTTTATTTAGCGGACTTGTGGCATGAAATATATAACGAAGGCAGTTTTTATTGGGGATACTTTGCTAAATAAAAAATGTTCTGGGAACGGATATTTCTGCAATCTAGCTTGGTAGGTGAATCACCACCACCAGGGGCGTGCACAACGGGGGGGGGGGGAGAGAAGATAAACCTGTTGGCCCGGGCCTGAGCCTGAAGGGGGCCTATTATTTTTAAAACTAGGGATGAAATATGTGCTTAAACAATATGGAAGGGCGGCCGAAACATTTGTGGGCATTTGTGACGGGCCCCAAATTTTCTGTGAACGCCCCTGACCATCACATAATGTGTTCGTTGGAAACAAGTCATGAGCTAAAATATTTTTAATGCATTCTCCCCCTTTCTTTCGCTATTTCCATGTCTTTGTACCCTTGTTAAAGTTTATTCTTTCCCATTAGCTTAGAAGTGATATTTTATGAAGAACTGTGTGCCTCAAAGCATGGTAGGTTGACTTTGGAAAGTAAATCAGACAATTTTTTAAACAAAATGTATCCAGTCTAAACTGGCGGTACTGTTCTGATCAATAATTCATGATATTCATGATGCTGAGAAGGCGAATCTTGACACTACCATTCACAAGTTGTTTAGTGAGAAAGCTGTAAAGTTGCTCTGTTTCAGAAATATCATAGGGATTTACATGTTGATAGATAAAATCAACAATTCTTTTGACATTTTTATTAAAATACTGGCTATGATTGCCTATAAAAATAAGGATGCGGGACACTGTCACAGTGATCCATTAAATGAGAACTAGTAAGACCACGAAACACCTTGCATATCATTAAAATTTCATGATACTCTAAATGCCACTCCGCAACATACTTTTTCTCGTCTGCCCTGCAATTTCTCCGGCACTTTTCTGTGACCGTTGAATCGTTTGTTCCAATTTCATCTCTGGCTTCACAGCATTGAATTTTAACAACAAATTTACCTTGAATGAATTTTTCTTACAGGTAGGGACACTCATTTTCTAGCGCCCTTATCCTCTCTACGTATCATGTTTCATATATTAGATAAATGATGCAATCAAATACACGAAAGACTGGAAACAGTAATTCAAGTTTGAACGTATAATTTGTGATTTTCTTCGCGATCAGCAATAATAAAGTGTTTTACAAGTGATACCAGTGAACGAAACACTTCCCAACACTTGCACAGTTCTGATTTGTCACTACATCTTTTAACAAAAACTCAATCTCTGTTTTCAAGCTTTCAATATTGGTGCGTAGCGATTTAATCATTATTCGACTTTTTTCCTCATCCTTTGAGCCAAGAGCATCCTGAACCGTCTTTACTCGCTTAGCAGAACTTCTCTTGTAGTTTAAAATCAACATCTTATAATGATTTTCTCAAGATTCTCAATGATTTTCTGCAGTCTTCACAGCTTCTTGTGAGCTAAAAGCAGCAGCAAGTACTTTTGGAGATAAATCACTAAAAAAACCCAACAAAGGTTCATTCTTTCTTTTGGAAGCACAGAAAAGAATCCTTTCATTATACGTTGTTACGAGAAATAGTTTTGTTTCATTAATAAAAACCAATCCATTTTCATCTACATTGAGCATCAACTCTTTTTTTCTGAAAGAATAAATCCATGCCCAGCATTTAACAGAGGCTTTAATATTTCATTTGCCTTTTTAAACAGTTCAATTTTGAGGATAGATGTTGCGCAGACTGTGTATTGGTTTCTCGCTCATATTTCGAATATAAGAACTTATACAGTTGGAATGTGCATATGAATTCGCAGCAGAAACATTCATATCGCTGTTAAGATCTGCTACTCTGTCAAAAACTTCGTCTTGATTTCGACTTCCTTCAGTACTTTCTGATTCTTCTAAAACATTGTTTTCACTTTCAAAATAACTTGTCTGTGCATTTTTTTCTACCATTTTTTTAGCGTTTTTCCTCTCTTGTATTTCTTATAGCACTAGCTGCTGCAATGACACACTATATTTTCTCGCCGCGTTTTTCAATATTGCGTCTTTGGGTATTTCAGCAGCTTCCCGAACTCGTTTTTGTCGAAGAACATAATTTTTCTCTTGATTCCTTTTGACAAACTGCATATTCGTTTGATAAAACTGTCTTCAAGATGTCTTCAATTGCCTACCAAAACTTTCTGAACTCAGTTTAGAAATATCAGCCATTGCTAAAATAGTTATTGTCACAGAAAAACATGAAACAAAAAGTTTTTGGAACTGTGGAATATTTTTACTCGAAAACAATTACTTTGATAGCAGACGATAAATAACCTTGAACAGAGTGGAGCGAGGGGGGGGGGGGTGAAAAAATCCCTATAGCCAGTGGTTTTAACATGAATGCAAATTTTAATACAGTAGCTTATGCATATGAAAGGGCCGTTTTGATCAAAAACTCCCCTTCATAAGGCATTTTTGATCAAAAAATCCCCTTCATAAGGTATTTTTGACCAAAAAATCCCCCTTCAGAAGGTATTTTTGATCAAAAAATCTCCTTCAGAAGGTATTTTCAATCAAAGAATCCCCTTCAGATGGTATTTTTGATCGAAAAGACCCATTCAGAAGGTTTTTTCATCAAAAAACCCCCTTCAGAAGGTATTTTTGACCAAAAAACCCCCCAACAGAAGATATTGCTGGCTGCGCTGGTGACCTTGAAAAATATTGAATTACACAAAAGGTTTTACACTTTAAAATCGTTTGGTTTCATTAAGAGTTATTAATTTTTGTACACTTTTAAGTAACTAAAATTTTTTAAACAAAAAACGTCAGAGATACCTCACGTAAAAATTGTGGAAAAAGCCAGAGCGGTTTTTATGACATAACTATTACATTAACTGACTTTCTAAAGCCTAAAAACTTCAGTTCAAAACTAAAAATAAATTTATAGGTACGCACGTTGCGAAAAACGTAATGAGCAAGTGAACCAAAATGGCCGCTATCTTTGATGGCCTGTAAAATTATTTCGCGCAGGATTCAAAATGTCTACCCAAGATATTCTCACATTAGAACACCTACAGATCAAGATTCTAAAGAGAAAATCTCTGGACCTAAAAATTTTTACGAACATACATTGTGGGGCCTGGAATATAAATGGTCATGATGGACACTGGGGTTTGGGTTGAATGTCTGTTGGTTCATAGAGATGAAGAAAGCGCTGTGACAGCTGATCGGACAATCACTCTGTCATCACGATCTGTTGTGACCTTAGGTCGATCGCTACCATCCTGACGCTGAACTCGGTCAGTTTCCACCCATCCTTGCCAGAATCTTCGAATCGCGGCATGCTTCGACTCAAATGACGAGCGATTCTCCGTTAGACCAACCGGCCTCTTTCAATCCAATGATAACCTCTTTTAAACTCTGACGGTTGAGCGAAATGAGCACGAACCATGCGGCAAGACATTTTTAAAATGTTGAAAGGTAATCTAAATCGCAATCAAACCGGAAGTTTTAACAACTGTTGAAGAACTGATCTTTATATACATCTGCTGGATGCGCAGTTTCGATGCGCTGGAGGTCAAACTATTCATTCATTGGACACCAAATTTTAATCATTTGCATATCTGGTCAAAACACTCATGCATACAAAATTTCAAAGCAATCGGATGATTGTTTCTTGGTGCGTCAATTTTTTCGTTATAGAGTGTATCATGCCGTGGGGTGCGTTTCATTGTTGGTGACGTCAGCGTTACTCGATCATATATAAAGAGAACTATTAAAATAATAAGTAGTTACTCAAAAGTATCAATAGAAATACGATAATTTATGTTACATATTCAGAAAATACAGTGATATAAAATTTTATTCAAACTTGCTATCGTTGAAAACTTTTGTGAAATTTGGATTAGGGGTTGTCCACAAATGATGTCCCGCTTTAAGAGGGAGCGGAGTTAATGAAATTTAAACTGCTTGTAACAGGGGGGAGGAGCATTGTAACAAGAAGTGGGATATGACATATTTTTAGAAGAATATGCTTATAAAAAAAGCGTGACATGTGACAAGGAAGGGAGGGGGTAGGTGAAGTGTGAAACTTAGTGACATGGGGGGTGGATTCAATTGTTTTGGGCGAAAAATGTGATATCATTTAAGGGGCGGATACAGCCTAGCATTTTAGGATGGGTCATGTTGAAAGACTACAGATTTCTGGGTATCAAAAATTTCTCGAACTGCTTGAGTGTGAATTAACAGTACTAAATCGGCCAGGAATAAGGCGCCTAGTAGGGTTTACATTTTATTAATTAATTTCAGAAGCAATGAAGGAAGTATTATTTCAAATATTTATGAAAGCAACTAATTGATAAATAAAAAAGGTTACACTGATAAAGTATTTGAACGCAGTGTGTAATACGTAATATCTTTTGCATGATATTTTTGACAATTTTCTTAATCCATCCATCTTGTATGCAATTATTTAATACATACAACACATGATCACATTCAACAAAGAAAGGTGCATAAAATTTTCGATGGTTTAAGAAGGGCAGCGTCGTGACACCCCACCCCACCACACGACTTTTCTCTTGTTTCCACCTCTGCATCATTTGAATCGATTATTGCAGAAAGGGCATAAGTCACTTTTTTTTTTTCAAAATTGTTAGCTGTGGTTTTCCCATATTTATACGTAGAGACATCAACTAGTGTAGCAGGGAAATCAATCCTTGTACAACAAAGCACTTTATTTAGGGGTCATATTTTAGTGCAAAAAGGGCATAAGTTCCGAACTTATGCCCTTTCTGCACTAAACGCGAAGGACGAAATAATAAGACGCAATAGCAAGATCAGAGAAGAACTAGATTTTTTAGCGTAACGAAGTAAAAATAAATAACTCCTTTGATCTAGCATAATTTCGCAATGGTAAGTTCGTCGGATCGGGGAGTTCGGGGGGGGGGGGGGGCGGATTCGAAATCACAGAATCGGAATGAAATTCGCTAATTTCTCAGGGGTTTTACTAACATCACTCTAGGAACTGCGAAAAAAGTGTTTGCTTTCAGTGAGATATACTCTGGTCAAAATAAGAACAACACTGCAGGAGAATTTTTCTAGAAATAACACTGAAGAAATTCAACAAAATTGCTGATGACTTTCCTCTGAGAGTACATTCGTTTGTTCTTTGCGATCGGGATTTTGAGACAGTAAAGTGAATGTTAAACAGATATGACAGATTATGACCATGTGAAATCCAATCTCTTATAAGTGAAATCCTGAAATTACACCAAGATTCACCTCCAAATCTGTTGAAAACAATGAAATCTCTAACTGCTAAAACAGGCGCCCTTCTTTTTTTAAGAGGACTTATCTCCCAAATTGAGATTTTGGACAAATATTTTCAATTATCAACATTCATTATGTTTAAATATTCGACAGAACATCAACGAAACGGTTTCAGGCTAGCTATTTTATACACGGATTTCAAGAGAATATTGCAAAGTAATTCTTGTCGGCTGAACTACATTTGCCAATATTGAGTACAAAGGGAAAAGTTTCATATAGTTGGAAGAAATAACAAATATCAAGTTGATTATTCAGTGCAATTTTGAAAATAGTCATACTAATATGTACATGGAACTTGGTACAAAAAATTTTCACAAGAGAAGGATAGAAAAAAAAAAAAAAGATTTCCATGGAGGATGTATTTGATAAATATGAATCTGAATATATTTTTATGTACATGTAAAACTTTTGTTTTTATCTCAGTTTGTTAGTTTCTGTAATTTTTTTTTCATTTTTTTTACACCAGACTTTACTATTTCATTAAAATAAGATGAGAGAAAGAGGAAAACACACAGATGTATTTTCTTAAGATAATGAATTTAGATTACGTCACTTTGTTATGTTATTTTTTATAATCATATCAGTTTGAAACAAATCTGTTTCACTTGATTTACATTTTCATCACTTTAAACTAGTCTCTCAGGATATTTATTGCAGAAAGGGCATAAGTCCAAATTAAAAAAATAATAATAAAAAAAATTAAATTCATTGACAAAATGAAACGTAATTTAAGGTGCAGTAATGATCTTACTTGTGGCTAGATTAGTCATAAAAATTTTCGTAGAATTTAGTTCATTTCTGAATGAAAGAATCACTTTTTATTGATTCCTGAAAAGTTGTATTAGTTGGACTTATGTTCTTTCTGGAATAATCGATTCCTTTATGGACAGCCCTTAGTAAACGCCGTGGCGATGATAGGTTGTTTTCTTTCATTGACACTACTTCCGCAGAAAAACTACTTTTACAGAATTATTTTTTACGGAAATAAAATTAATTTGCCGAAATAGAGAAATCGCGGTATGTAATGACAAATTAAGAATCACTGCGGAGGAAAATTTAAACTTCAAATCCAACAGCAGTTTTCTATTAATCAACATTAAGGTTAAGTTGTAAGCACTAAATGGCATTTAATATTTTTGACAAAGCATCAAAGTTTTGCTTGGAAACTGCAGCGTTTAATCCTATTAGTTCCAATCATGATGGAAATTATTTCTGTAAAGAAAGAATTATCTTTCATTTGTGCAAATATAAAGAGCTTAAATTTAAGCATCTTATTCAATTGTGGTTTAAAATATTTATAGGAGATATAAACACAAATTACCAGTAAACAAATATAAGCTTTCGAAAAAATAAATTTAGGTCGTTAGTACCGGAAAGAATTTCATTAAAAACCTTGGAGGGCCATAAGCTCCGAGAATAAGTATTAAAGTTTGCAGTGTTTTTTTTTTTTTTTTTTTTTTTTTGGACGATTTTTTTCTCGCTAGTATTAAAATTATAATGCATCAATAACGTGGAAAAAACAACCTTAATTTATTAATTACTAGCAGTGCCCGTACCGTGATGCTCGTGCTAAGCATTTAAAAGTAGTCCCTTGAACAAATCCCCCCCCCTTTTTATCGTAAATATATATATATAGCTTACAAAAAGGCGTAAAAGTATCTTTGCTTATTCAAAACAATTCACTAAAGCATGAAGTTACGTTAAAAGCTGCTTTGAAACTCAAAATAATCTACCAACTCTATTGTTTATCGCCTAGTTCGCCAAACGACCTTGCTACCGTAGCCCAGCCGATAAGCGATCAATATTTCAATGAAAACGTTTAAACGAAAATCTCGCTCTCTCCTCTCCCCCAGCAGAAAAACAACGTAATTAAAAAAAAATACTATGAATTATGAAGCGAATCACTTACTTTTCCTTTTCCGCCGGACAGCGTGCCCATTCAGGGTAGTGGTTGAAACAGCTGTCTCGAAACAAAGAGATCTAGGTTCGAATCCCGAAGCTTCCATTTCCTCCTTTTTGGAGAGCATAACTAGCCGTAGCGTTCTTGCTTTTTTTACCATAAAATTTTACAGTAAAATAGAATTTTACGGTAAAAAGTATTGGCAACATGCATGCCAGTACTAAAAATAATTTCATAAATTAAATCACACCAAAAGGTGGCACGTGGCATAGAACTCAAGATAAATTTACTTTTCGTGGAAAAATATTTTATTAAACCATGAGTCAAAAATGCGTATAAAGTACAAAAATTCAACAATAAAGTCATGAGCATACAAAACATCAAAATATCATTTCAAAAGCAATATGGTTTATGTAAACACTGTAAATTCCAACTATCAAATATTTTACACTCTGAATACATATGGATGGAATCATGCATTAAAGTATATATTAATAATGTCGATATGCATTTTGCATTCTTCGAGTTCAAGTCATAAAAAAGTTAACACTTTTATATGTTATCTCACACAAACACACACAAAGTTTGGTGAAGTTTTTAAAGGCACTGCCCTACTGAACGAGCTTATGTTTACAATAGAAAAAAAATATTAAAAAATTTAATAAATATTTTATCGGGAAAAGGAAGAGATTTTCAGCCAGCTGCCCATTTTACTTATCCGTAACAGATACGTCACTTGGTTGGCAATTTGTTTGCTTTCTATCTTGAAGAAAATAGAAAAATAATAATTACACTCTCCACGTTTGCTTCCCTTTTCCTGATTAAAAATTATAATGGAACTTTTGACATTTCTTTATGACAAGATATATTTATTTAATAGATTATTTAACTTTTTTATGGAGCTTTTAATGTTGTTTTATTTAGCTGGTGGATTATTTAATTGAGCTTTTCACGTAATTGAATGTTTTTTTTTTTTTTTTGAACTTAGTGGATAAATTTACATTTGAATTGCTAAATAAAATTATTTGACACATTGTTTTTCATTTTAATGGTGTTTTAATTTTTATTTATTGGCTTGTTTTCGTTATAACTTCATTAAAAGACGAAATATCGGATAGTATCGACAATCAATTAGTTTCTAAGTCACTTTGACCAAACATGGTGGAAATGAACAAAATTGAAAATAACCGCCAGGATAAAAAATGCGCCAAGTAACGTACTTATAACGGGAAAGTACCCATTAAAAAACTAGAATAGCGAACAGTAATTTATTTCATTTTCAACAGTAATTGAGCATAATTTAACAGGGAGATATGTTCCAATAATTACGAAAAACGTTTTGTATCACGCTGATAATAAATTTATCTAAATTGCTTGTTTTTCCTCAAAATTCATAGTTAATGCAGCTTTTCATTTTTACACTACTAGATGTTTGTCTAGATAATTAGTTTAGCTAGAACACAGATGCATCGGTTAAAATTTTGAACAAGGGTTCCAAATTATGTTACTGCTCTCTGAATTCTTAAATTTTCATTCCGTTCTAAACAAAGTGCGAAATGAACCAAGAGTTATTTTCAACAGTTTTAGTTCTAAATGACTTCAACTCAGATAGAATGTAAGTTACTCTGCGGTTTTTTTTAATGAATATCTTATTTTTTACTAGCGTATACCTTTTACTTATTACTGTTATTACATCATATTAATAAAGAATATGAAATAAAATATTGAAGCACACTCAAGAGTAATTAAGAATATTTTTTTGTGAATTTTACAGCCTTTTTACAAATACAGGTAGAGAAAAAATAATTATTTAACTGCATTACTTATCGAAAAATTATAAACTCAAATTTAAAAAATGATATTGCATTCGTAAAAATATTAGGCGGCGAATAAAATTTCAAATTGTGAGTTTTGGCTTAGTTAAAGTTATAAATCTTTCAAGTTATTTGTCTGTATTTTATAAAAGTATAAAACATATTATTTACAAAATATCATATTTGAACTGATATAAATAAAAAAATCAAACATAAAATTCATTTCTCACATGAAACACAAATTTATGCATTATTAAATGGAGTCTTTAAAGTTTTTTTTAAAACTTAAATGTTTTATAAAAATGAAAGAAATACTCATTACACGCTGTAAAACTTAAGATGATATAAATAACACGATTGAAGATGAGACCCGTTATTCATAAGAAATAAACTATAATTACGTTTTAAGTCCAGAACTTATGCAAAAAGTATGGCATTAATTCACTGCAATTATCATAATTTCAAAAAAGAACATTTTCTCAATAATGTATAGTTTGAAATAAAATTCCCTCCACATATATAAAACGTGAGCGTTTTGGAGAAAAAGAAAATAATTAATAAAACAGTTGGAATCTGCTGTGTGTTGAAAAGGGTAAAACTTGTAAATTTTTCAGAAAAAATCTTGTAAGACATTTACAATATCCTATTTTTCCATGAAAATTCCAAACTGGAAAATTTATGCCTAAAGCAAATAGTGATAAAGGTTGTTGAAATATTACAAAAACAGCTTTTTAGTTCCTAATTTCCGATTCTGAATTCCGCCAAATCACCCAGTTCACCCGTGACCTGTTTAGCACAAAATAGCAGATCCACAAACGCACAGTATTATCGGAGAATTTACAAAAGTGCTAAAAAGCTAAGCAGTTTTAGTTAGTTCAAAATGTGGTTACAGAAGTAATAAAATAATAATACTGTAGCGAATGCAAAGCATTCGCCAACATGAAACTTTTCTAGATGATCATTTTCATTTTTTTTAACTTATAGTGTTTAAAACATCGTTTTCATGAGCTTTTTTTATTTTATTTAGTTTTGATTTAATGGCAACAGCAATAAGATTGTAACAAACGTTACACGTTAAAATATTGATCATTTTTTGAAAATATTTAACCAATATCTGAGCCCTTTAATATACAAAAATGAAAGATCCTATAGTATATCCTCTTGTAAGTATTCCTTTAGTTGAATCACAACAGTCTGCTAATTAATTATAAAAAAAATGATTAAATGTAACTCCATTTCACCAATATTTAAATATTGCTACCAAGAACTCTTATAATTAAATCACATTACACTAAAGCGGCAAGTAATGAAAAAACATGTCATTAAAAAAGCAAAAACATTTAAAATAAAGGCTCTTCGTTTTCTTCTCGAAACACATAAAGAATGTTGGAATTCCCTAAAAGCGTCGGAATATGTCCCTCCGTTATTTTGCTTTCTAGTTATACAACGTTTCACTTTTAAACCCTTAAAATGTGGTACAGGACTAGATGATAACCATTCCTTTAAATTTTGTCAATAAAAAATCAAGTTATCTGCCGGCAACTTCAATCCCTTTTCTCTTCCGGCACGCTGATTAATACCTTCTGGATGAATCTAGTGAGTTTTCCTACAAAAACAAAAATGCAGATTTTAGATTCTTACATTAAATAGATTAATAGAATAGATAAATTAATTAAAAATTTTAAGGAACAATCAAGTCTTATTGAATCATTGAGTCCTAAAACCTGTCATCTCCACTTCCGTTATGATGAAGATGACTGGTTTACAAATTCATCGATTCCATTATTATGACACACACATTTGACATTGGACACTCTCAGAGACCACCCGCACCTACCAATTGCTTGGTTTATCGGATTATGACACACACACAGACACAAACAAAATCTGGCTTTCAAGCTGATATTTTCAAGTCCAATTCTTTAGAATTAGTGTTTTAATATAAAAACATTTTTAGACATTATATAAGTTTGTTATAATGTTTCAACAATGCGCAGTAAAATATTTCATTGATATTTTTTACAATTTATTAAAAATTATCAGTTAAAATTTAAATAATTATATTAGAGAAATTCCCCCCAATATTATTTGTGCACTTTGACATTACAAGTTGTTTCAAACATATAGAGGCTATGAATTATTATTAACTGAACCAGCATAGCAGGAAAGACACTTGAAGGTAGTTAATCTCTAACTATGTTCAACAATTAAAAGGTGTTGAAGACCGACAACTTTCTAAGAAATTTTCATGCAAATTTTTGACTATCAATCAGGAACTTTGTCACATGTTTGCTGTAAATTTTATTACTGCTCTTACTAGCCTTTAAAAAATATTATTGAAGAGACCATTTTTCTTCAAACAAATAAAGGTTTATTTTTTATTAATGATGTAATTACTTTCGTTATCAAATTCCTTTGTCATGTAGTGTACAAAATTTCCACCCTTGATCTATAAAAATTGATTCATATTGGAGAAAAATACCTGGAGTTGACATTTTGGATATAAGATGAATTTTCAAATTTTTGTCGTTTAGAAAGCACTATAAAGATTGGAACAAAGAGAAATCAAATACTGCACTGTGAGGCGAGTATATTCAAGCGATTTACAACACAAAGGGAGCGGTTCTGCGACTTGATTATGCAAGATCACTGTTTAAGATGAGCCTTGTGGAAAAAGTTAATTTTTTGTGCTTCCCTCACTTACCATACTCATTCGACAAGGCACCACCTGATTTGCCTATATTTCCGAAGCTATGTGGCAAATAACAAAACAATTTAACTAATATCCAAAATGCCATCTCCAGATATTTTTCTTGAAAATCAATCGATTGTAATCAACTCAGGATTGAAACCTAGTCCACTACACAGCAAGAGGAAATTGATAATGAGGGAAATAACGACAGTGATTAAAAATAAACACTTGATAAAAAATTATTTTTTCGATATATATATATATATATATATATATATATATATATATATATATATATATATATATATATATATATATATATATATATATATATATTGCTTTTCGGACCTCCTAATAAATGTACAAGCTTTCAGTAATACTTTGGCAACTCTCAAGTCCTGCCCGGAAAAGCGGTATAGCATAATTGAGATACATAACAAAACGTACTTATAGCTTTCTTGTAGAAATCCGGCTTATTCTTCCAGAATATAGTGAGCATGTACACTGGGATGCCAGAAAGGGTGATGGCTATTCCCATGCCAGTCTCCCACGGACTCACATAGAACGGGAATGTAACTAGGAAGGCACACACCACCAGGAAAATGGCAGGAAGAAGAATGTTCACCTGTCATGGAGAAAGATTTGGAGTTTCAGAAATTATGTAAATAAATATGAATTTTTCTTTTAAATTGAACTCCGTGTTATGATAACGTAGGGCTCGACCGATGGCATTTTTTGGCCGATGGGCCGATGCCGATTGTTCAAAGATGGCCGATGGCCGATTGTTTTCCTCCAAATGGCCGATTGCCGATGGCCGATGCCGTTGGCCGATGGCAAAAAAAAAAAAAAAAAAATCAAACAGAAATAAATTGATAAGATTGTCAGGGATTTAAAGGATCATTGATTTATTTCACTTTACTTCCTTCCTACGAAAGAATTGTAATCGCCAAAAAAAAAAAAAAAATCAGATTTCGACCTAAATTTTTGTTTTACTATCACCAAATTTATACTTCACAAGTTTTTTCGGCATATCTGTACATACATATGTACCTAAGAACATATAGATAACCAAATATCCATTTTGAACGCCCCCTCAGTTAATTATCGCAAATTCTCTTGTGATGTCTTCATGCGCGTAAACTTGCGTCACTCAAAAACGTTATGAAATAGTAAATTGAAAACTCATACGTACGTAGTACGATCTAAAAGTTCGAGGTCAAGTTGTATAAAACCATAGTTCACATTACCGAAGCATATATCTACCTACAAAATAGTCACCTTGAACGATTATGCACTTCTGCCAACGTTCGTATAGCTTTTAGAAGCACTCTTGGAAGACATTTTTCGCAAATTCCTGTAAGGCCTCTTGCGCTGCTACTTTAACTTCATCGTGGGGAAGAAGGCGACTTTCATGTTGAGGATGCACGGTTCGATTGGTCAATACTCTGATATGACAAACAAATAACATAACGTTTCGTCGGACTTAGCTCCGTGTGACTTTTACCTGTTCCCAGCAAAAAAACATTTGCATAGACGCCGCTTTTTTCCGTCAGGAGAAGATGAAGCTGCATCATAGAAGGTAGCGAAAAATGACTTCCAGGAGTGTTTCCAAAAGTTATATGAACACTGGCAGAAGTACATAGTCCCGTAAGACAACCTTTTGAAGGTGGATGTGCTTCGGTAATGTGAACTATTCTGGGTAAGATTTTATACAGCTTGTCCTCGAACTTTTGCATCGTACTACGTACAATCTGTATAGGGTGTAGTTATGCTTCTCCTTTTTTGACTGCTGTATGATGAAAGAAAGAACAATAGCCAAAAAAAGAAGGAAGAAAAACAAAGAGACTGTTTAATAACCAATTGATTTGTTTGTTTTTTTTTTTTTTAATTGAGCATATAACTAAGATTTCAGTAATGTCGTAATAATGTATGGATTTAGGTACACTAAACATAGTTTAAAAATTAAGAATAGAACTATGAAACCGTTAACAAATTACGCAATTAAAGTGGAAAGATTGCACGTAGACATTTTTTAGTCATCAAATTAAATAAAACAGGTAACAGATAAATTACAATATTAAATCAAAATAGGAATATTTTTATATTTATTTAAAATTTATGAATAGAAAAGTTTGCATTTTTCATAAAAGCTATAACAGTGACATACATTTTGCTGAAAAAAAAATAGCCATGAAAAGAGCAAGGTTCTTAAAACGCAGGTACAATAAACAAACTCAATATTTACACCAAGTTAATAATTGAATACATATACTACTTGATCTGATGTTTGCACATATAGTATTGAACAATTTGATTGTTTAATCTTTTATGAAGTTTTACAAACAAGTTTCAATTGAATTTTTCAATTTAAAAATAATTTTTTGAAATTTTAAAAATTGCATAATAGAAAATCCTTGAAAATTTTCTATAAAAAACGAAAAAAAAACTTATTCATTGATTTTATATAAATACATAAAAATAGTTACTTACAACAGAAAAAAAAATCAATCGCTATTAATGATGCAAAAAAGATGGCAATTTACGAAATATAGGTGAAACAAGTATGAGAAATACGCAAAATGACATTTCTTGACCAAAATAAATAATCGCTAAATATTTAAGAAATGCTTGAAACGACGAGGGTGGGTTAGAGGGGTCACTCTCTGATTTTGGAGTAACTCACAACGTTAAACTTCGGCCCCAACTTCGGCTTAATTTTTTTTAGTACAGAACCGCTACCACCAACGCCTCGGAAGAGTTTCTGAATCTACTTCAGCAATTCCGAAGAAAAAAATTCAAAACTCCCTTTGTTTTCCGAATTATGTCACTATTCAAAACGTCTTTAATCAATTTCTTACATTAATGCCCTAAATTCTTTCTAAACAATAGATAAAGTTTGAAAGAAAAAAAAAATCTCCAATTTTATGAATGGTGTTAGTTTTAAACAACTCAGAAGTACAACTAGAGTTTAATTTCAGAAATTGAGGGAGTGGGAGGAGGGGCACGCAAGTGTTCTCGGAAATTCAAAAAAAAAAAAAAAAAAAAAAATCGTAAAAATAGATTCAAAATAATCATACACATTGAGCAGAAAACACTTTCAAAACTTGCACCCGAGTTTGTTTTGACGTGCAATGGCGGATTTAAAATATAGCAAGTGTTGCAATTGCGCGAGAGGCCCCATAACCATAGGGCCACCGAAGGAGTTACAAAAATGCGAATGATAAATGTTTTACAACTTCTGTGATCCCCAAAATGTATTTCAACGGGCCCCAAACTTGTAACTCCGCCGAAGCGATACAGAAAAGGCAGCATTACTGTGATTCTTATTACAAATATCGAAAAATTAAAAATTACCGTCGGTTCAACGGGGAATCTAATAAAATGACACAAAAATCGGTTTCGCCATCTGATATTTATTTCCATAGTCTCCAATTCGGCAATATATCACCAAATGATCGTCAGTCTGAGACGCTATATTAGTTTTGCATTGAAATAACTAATTAATAGCCACAAAAAATGAGTAAACAGGCTTTTCAGAACACCCGATCGAAAACAAAAAGGAAAGTGCACAACTGGAACGTCCGCAGACCCCACATACGAAACTTTAACCTTCTACAGATTATCATTTTTGAGTTATGACTCTTGACAAATACATACGTACATCCTGCTGCAAGAAACAGCGCAATAATTAACTTGTTTGGTACCTGAATGTAGTATTAAAAATTCTTCTAGGGATGACTAAAAATAGAAATTCATGCTGATTTACTTTGTATTAAAAAGTAAAACAGCAAAGGTCCTTTTTTTTCAAAACCATCGGCCAATTCCATCGGCTTTTCGATGTTTTTTAAGGCCGATGGGCCGATGTTTCCCGCAAGTTAGCATCGGCCGCCGATGCCAATGCCGATGGCTAAATTGTTGAACCATCGGTCGAGTACTATGATAACTTAGTATGTGAGGTTGGCAGAACTAAGGAAAACACACCAGTAATGGCCAATTCCAAGTTTATATTTGCACATTTGAATCCATTGGGAAACCTAGAGAGTCCTTTTTTTTTCAAATATAATCCTTGAAGTGATCACTACTGAAGAACTACTAAGCACTGGCCACTACTGGTGGGTTTACCTTAATAAATAGCTGGAAAAAAAATGTCATTCAATATTAAAAATGCACGCTAGTTTTAACAGATTAAGAAAAAAAAATCAGGAAAATAGTTTTAACTCAAAATTATTTTTCTGGAAATCAATAAAGCTGACCACTGGCGCAGCCAGAAATATCTTCTGGAGTGTTTTTTTTTTTTTGATCAAAGCAGTCCTTAGATGTTTGGAAAGAACTGTCTCTGTTAAAATGGACAATGTTAAAGCCAATGCTCCCCCCCCCCCCAATCCACCTTTCGCTACGCCACTGCAACGGAGCCTCAGAACATACACTACATAGTAAAGTTCAAAGCAATATGAAATGAAAGTTTTAGGCAATGTATGATATTTCAGTAATTAAAATATGAAGAAGTATATTTAGGATTCTTTTCAAGGAGGGAAAACATTCCTTGATTTTTATTTTTAGAGGAGTGGAATTCATTTTGAAGGTTAAGTCTAGCACTGCCGCACAGCGTATTATGACTGACAGCCATAGTGGTTCAATCGGCACAGCACTAAGCTTCAAACCAAGCCTACCCCTAGTCCTGGAAAAATTATATATTTTTCCATCAAACTGTGAATATTTTAGCGAAATTGACCGGGTAGTTCTCGAGTTTTGCGAGTTCAAACACACAAACGCTTTTTGGAGACTTCATTTCATACTTTGTAGAGATGAAGAAAGTAGATTATTAACAACGAGAATACTAAACAATACTTGAACTGTGTTAGTTATATACACGCGATTCAACGGATGATGTGTTGATAATCGACAGCTGTACTCAACCTTAGAGCAGGAATTAAAATGGAGGAAGCAAGTCCAATCATTGGCTAAGCAAAAACTCGGGCAAAGAGCTCAAGTCACGTGACTCAACACGACGAATAGTTGACACGTTTTGCGTGTAACTAGCGAAAGAAACCTGATTTCATCCAATGCTTTTCTATAAATCAATCACGTGACTTTGGGGTCTTTCCTTCACGGATGAAAGTCTTCACTCCCTCGATTTTATCTCTTCTCAATGTACTCAACACAGTACACGCAACCACTGACGACGAAAAAGAAAAAAAGCGAGAAGGCGCATGTGCGACTTTTCGTCACACAAAACTACGTCTTCCGTCACACAAAAGTTTACCGATCAGAATTTCAAAGCTATCTCAGAAAAAGATCACTTCAAAAATTTAATGATATTTAAATTTGAAGAGTTCTGATCCGTGAAGTTCATTTTAATATGAGGTCGGCAATCCGGATCGTATTTTAAAATTTTTTAAAGTTAATTATTAGTTCTTGTTAGATAGATATGGCTTAGAATTTACACTTCGACAGTCGAAACAGACATTAAAAGCAACGTAAGCTTAATCTTAAAAATCAAGTTTAATACTCGTTGGGTCAGGAAAACGACGTCAAGAAATTCAGTTACAAAAGAAGGAGAGCATGTTCACCTTGATGGGCCTTTCCAGATCGGGTTGCTTGTACCTCAGCCACACCAGTCCTGCTACCGAGAGGGTGACGAAAGACGCTTCCACAAATGCTGTATAGTTAATCAAGACGTAGACTTCTGTCGTTGACAAGTACAACAAGCTCAACAGGCACTGTGAAAAAATTACTATTAGGCTAAATAAATAATGTAGCTATGTACGAGGGCAAATTAAAAAGTCTTTGCGCCTATTTTTTTAAGCCAAAATATGGCTGGGAATACAATACGAATATGTACATTCCCAGCAGCGACAGTTCCTTTAACCGTACTACCCGTATCTGCTTGTTGCTTGGAAGAGCGGTGCTGCTATCAGTCATTTAAGATAACGCTCCGTCTTTAGACGTCCACAGCTTATGAGCAGCGAAGTGCTATTCGTTTTCTATGAAGCAAAAGGGACAAACGCCCCTTGTGTCTCTCCAAGTGAGACACTTTTTTCCGTGTGTGGGGAGCATTTCCCTGCGAATTGCTATTTGCGTTTGTCCCTTGCTCCATAGAAAGCGAATAGCATTTTGCTGCTCATAAGCTGTGGACGTCTAAAGAACGACCGTCATCTTAAATGACTGATAGCAGCTCCGCTCTTCCGAGCAAAAATCAGATACGGCTGGTATAGTTAAAGGAACTGTCGCTACTGGGAATGCACATGTTCGGTTTGTATTCCCAGCCATATTTTAGCTTAAAAAAATAGGCGCAAAGACTTTTTGATTTGCCCTCGTAATTATCTAAAATATATAAAATATATAAAAGTAAATATATAAAAGTACGCTGCCGTGGGCAGGTGAACGAGAACGTCAAATTATCTACAGAGATAATTTGAAGAACGTTTTTGAGATAATTTGAAGAAACGCGTATTGGATTCAATACTAACAATAGGGAAATGTTGGAATTTGACGTTTCGTTTCGCGGTTTTTTTTTAGAGGAAACCAAATAAGTAAGCTTGTACAACAACGCTAAAGTACAATAGATGACAAAAATGCAAACATTTTCAGTTACTGCCCTTTGCCTGCCCACGGCTGTTAGATGTGTAGCAGCCTGGTAATGCATTGAGAAAATATCGTCTGCTGCTTTAAAGTAATTTAATTAGAAGAAAAACTGCATACAGAAACTTTTCTCCATATTCTGCCCCCATTCACCAAGTCATATCATATCAGGTTTCCATTCCACGTAAAGGAGCTAATTAACCAATTACAGATTTTTAGCACAAATAGCAAAAGATAGTGCGTGCAAGTGTTTAAATTTTACAATAAATGCTTTTGTCAACGCATCGAGCTCAGTTGTGAGCTTCAGAGTGTAATTAATCGAATAAAGAGAACATGACAGAAGACAGGCACTTCACAAAAAAAGTGGAATAATTTTCTGGTTTTTGTTATATGGTTTTGTCTGTGATCAAATGGTTGGAAGTTCCCTACATCTTGACTGGTTTCATTAATTAGCTGTTACTTCGACATTTTACTACCCTTCTGATCCAGTGGTTTTGTCAACGAAAAAAGGTACGATTTTATATTCCACCTTTCTCATTTCATTCGGATTACTTACACTTCACAACTTTTGTATAATGATAAAAGAGTTCTTTGTAATCTGAAAACAAAAGTATGATAGTTTTTGGTGTTAGAGGCATAAATGCGTTGGTTTGCTGATTATTTTCACGTCGAAACTGAAGCTGATATTAGCAGTATTTTACAAAAAATATCAAGTTCATTTAACCACTTAAAAATGTGAATAAGGAAAGAAAAAAAAAAAAAAACAACTCACGAGGAAAACAAGACTGGGAGCTGGAGTTAAGTACTGTAGGTTTATCATTGACAAGAAACTTGGCAGATGACCTTCACGAGCTCCAACAAAAAATAACCTTAAAATAAAAAAAAGCAAATGTATATGAACAAAACAAACATTAATTTTATCATATAATAACTATAAAAAGGAAACGCAAACCATCAAAGTAAGAATAAAGGAGTACGTGTAGTCATGTAAGCGCGTTAAAAGTTATGTTTTTTGAAATTCGCAACTCCAGAGCTCGAATACGCTACCTTGCGGTGGTTGACAATACTAAAGAAAAAGGTAAAACATTCCATTCCACGTGTTTTCTTTGGGGTAAATTAGAGGCTTCAGACAGTTTGTGGTGTAATGTAATTTCTTAAGAATAGAAAAGAAAGCTTCCCACATATACGCGATGAAAAATTACTGTCATTCCTAAAAACAAAGCAAGTTATAAGTTACGGCATTTGTTTGTTTTACCCTTTTCATCCGCCATTAGACAGTGGCTTCAGTGCCCCCTATAGTTTATTGGAGTTGCGAATCACAATTTTTTAAATGATTTTCTTGCTTGGATGCAATTTTGGTTTGAAGTCATTTTAATTTTCAATGGAGTCTGCACGTGTTAGCGAAATAGCTAACGAGAAATGGATCTACCTTCTGTGTTAAATGCATAAAAACTTAACTTGATTTTGAGAGTCGAATAAAATACGGACATTCAACAAAATTAGAGTTTATTGTTACAGACATAAAACTCGTAAGCATTTATGAGTTACAAATTGCATCCTTAAAAATAGAAACGAAAACAAATATTTAAAAACTTTTATTGACGGCAGTCATGTCATTACTAAGTGAATCTTTAGACTCCAGTTACAAATTCAAATTCCTTTCACTCTAATACAGTAGACCCTCGTTTTACGCGGGTTTATTTTACGCGGTTTCGATTATACACGGTTTAACATTTGACACCTTTATTTTATTTTACGCGGATGAGTTTCGGTTTTACGCGGATGCGGCAATGCAAACAGATAATATTTTCCTCTTTAAAATTCCAAATCCCTAAAGATTACAGATTACGCATAATCAACTGCAGTTTGGCTTGCTAATAACCGAACTTGGGCCCCTGGAGACATTTTATGCGATCGGTTCTAGAGTTCTTTCCAGAAGTAAAGTCATTAAACTCACACAGTTCAGAACTCACTGAAAGAAGAGCTTTTAGGAGTGACAAAGGAAGCCAAAATCAACGAGGATACCAACTTCGGTGACACACAACCAAAAACGTTCACATTGAAAATTTTGAGCTATTTCTAGACAATAGAAATGATCTTTCTGATTTGTTAGTGAAGGAATATTCTATCATGGAAATGATGCAAGTGATCATAGATGCGTTAATGCTCTGCAAAGAATTAGAGAAAAATTCTGAATGACTGCCAAAAGACTATCATAGCCAGCTCTTCTTTATAAAAGAACACGAAATTAGTTTATGTTTTCTTTCTGCATGGTTTGCATAAAATTCGATATAAGTACACATTAAACTTATATACAATTAGTCACCATTAGAATGAAGTATATTTTTATCTACGGAACCTCACCCCTATTTTAACACTACTATTAGGTCTCAATTTACGCGGTTTCGATTGACGCGGCATTTCCGTGGAACGTAACCCCGCATAAAACGAGGGTCTCTAAAAGGAAATCATCCTCAAAAATTTCCAGTAACATTCCAACATCGCAACATGGTTCATACTGGAGTCTTCTTTTACGTTCCACGCGGAACACAACCACGAACTGAAATCTCAAACGAGCAAGCGAGTTAAAAAAAAAAAAAAAAAAACTGAGAACCCCTTTTTTTGCATTCAATTCAGTTTGTATCAGGTCACGAGTTACGTCACTCTTAACATTTGAATATACTAAACACAAAGAAATATTGCATTAGTGAACGAGGTAAAGGCATGCGGCTAGAAAAAATTTTTAGTTGAATTTTTTTCGAACTACCTAGTCGCAACCAGACCACCGGGGACAAATTCAAAATTGAAATAAACTGAATCTTTTCCCGTGTGCTGGAGGGACAAGAACAAAATATTCACTAACACAATGTACGACAACATGAAGTTAGTCTATTACAAAAAGGGGAAATTATAGAAAAACAAAGTATAATTTTTGAAAGGATGATTCGATTTTATCTTATTTTATCAAATTGGTTAACTGATACAGTCGAACTCGCTTAAAACGAGCGCGTAAGGACCACGATCTTTACTTGCACTACGAGTGCTTGTAAAAAACAAGTTTGAAAAAAAATCATAGTCATTTTTACATGTCTTCACAGTACCGAAGAAGTTGGTTATTTGCTTTGACCTGTCTTATTGTCTCTTTTTTGTTGTTTTGTTGTTTTCGAGAGACGTGTAGCCTGAAAAACATCGTCATTTGCGTCCGTGGCTTCAAAATAGTTTTAAGTTTTTATCTCTTTAGAAGCCATTATGTCGAGGGTTGTTATTCTCAGGATTCTCTCTGTTGAATGTTGGTTGTTATTCTCTGGAATTCAATACGAAAAATCGCCCTTGACAGCCTACTTGAGAACGAGAGGAGAATCCTTATGTATAAAATAGCCCAATTCACTGATCGAGCAACACAATGACGTCATCAACAATGAAACTCGCGGCACAGCATGACAATTTGACAATACTTTTGGTACTGTTTGACATGCAAGGAAATGTTTTATTTTGACAAGTGATCCGGTAACTTAACTCAGTAAAACAATGAAGTAAGTAAGACTGATTTTAGGAGAATGAAGAAACGAAAATGTGGTCAACAATAAACTGTCCACTGGAGTTAAGGGTTAATTCACTGGAGTTAGGATTAAAATTTCAACTATCGAAATATCAAACAAGTAATTGCTTCTTTCAAATGTAGAATCGATTTTCACCCGTCATACCTTGACGGCGATTTTCTAGTGGCAAAAATAATCGCGGAGCTGATATCCTTCCGCTATGTGATTATTTTTTTTAGTGTGCGAATAGATAAATGAATGAACCCCTAATGAGTTTGAATGCATTCGTTTTCTTTGGCAATTAGCTCGTTTTAGAAAACATATTGCCTCACATTTTCACCGTTTAAACTTTTGTTTTCTAAAGATTTCACTTAAACTAAGTACTCATTGAAATCGGGGGTACAGAGGAAAGAAAAAAATACTGGATATGGAAGTAAAAAGCACGATGAATGATATTTCTAAGTTTAAGCGGAATAGATTTGTTTGCCTCTAAAAAATACAGACGAATAGATCAAATTTACAAAAGAGATAACTTGATTGTTTTATAATGAGAGTTTTGTGACAACAGCACACTGAACATGTTCCGTCGGTACCCTGAGGGTGAAGATTTACCAGATTTTCATTCAAGAAAAAAGAATGAAAAGAAACTCGGTGTTTTCTTACCTGGCAGAGGCAAAGACATTGCCATTCAACCCTCCGAAAGTGGACAAGGCCACAGAAAGAGGCATAACCCATGACATCACTCCAAGTATGCGTTCGCCGAATGTCTGTAAAAGATAAATTTAACTTTTCTTTGAAAAGTTCTTTGTAAAAATTGTGCAAAAGCTGTTAAATTTTAATGGGACAAACATCCTATAATCAACCTTTACTCAGCTAGGGATCTTGTAATACTTTTGGACTTCGGATTGGCCAGTCGACGCAAATCTGTGTGCCATGTTTTTCTCTTATCCAAAGTATTGAACAAGTTTCGTGCCTTGGAAGTTCTGGATTCACATTTGAATGTTTTTAATTCTTCCACTCTCCTCTAATAAAGTTTAGAAGATATGTCTTGTTTCAAAACGAAACAATTAGCGCATGCAAAACAAACTATACACAAGATGGACGAGTTTTCACGTGGTTGTCAATCAGCAGTCTCCAAATTTTTACGTAGTCTCTAACAGAATAAAGGTCATTTGTATGCGACTTCTTTTGTCTACTGATGCGTTTGCTTTGTCACTGCAAAATTAAAATGTTTTCTCTCATTGGGTAATTTCTTAAATCATCTCAAGGTTTTAGAAATCAAGCTCTAGAACTTTGAATACTTGTTTTGGCATGATTTTCATGTAAGCAGTTCAGATATTTGAATGAATTAATTAAAAAAAACATTTCAAAGAAAAAAAAGTTATTTTCGTTCGAAAATAGTATATATATATATATATATATATATATATATATATATATATATATATATATATATATATATATCAGCGTTGCATACTTGGTATTTCTTTTTTAGCAAATAACTACGTTTCAAGGGTTTCGAATATGATATTTTCATGTACAATAGCGTGATGAGTACAATTCCTTATACCGAGAAAATGCACTTACCACAGCAACAGCGTTGGACGAAAGTATTTCATCAGGTGAGAGGACGGCGAAGTATGCAACGTTTGCCAGTACGTAAATCACAGTGACCAAAGGGAGAGAAATATAGATGGCTCGTGGCAAATTTCTGAGAATACAGAAGAAAGTTAAAGAAGATAGTTGTAAAATTGTGACATATGAGTAAAAGAAAAAAAAGAACAAATTATCAAATTTTCAAATCTTAATATGCTTTTTACTTGCAAAACAAATTGTGGGAGTTTTTTTTTCATTAGCTTTATTTTTTAAAGTTTCTAATAATAGGCTAACGGCACCAGTCACAGACATGCTTAAGAAACGACCCTTGGGTTTATTCACGTTTCTGAGCCTTTTAATGTACTTAGACTTTTTAAACTCTTTTTCTTTCATGTAACAACATCTCATCTAACGTTTGGCAGTTTCTGGATCCTCAGAATTAGTTAATTCTATTTTTGCTTGCTTAATTTCGAAAAAAGGTCCGACGCCCCATTAACAGACACCGAAAATCTGATGATACCCAGGAATCGACAGGACGATGAAAGGATGATAATTAGACATAATTCCCTCTTTCTCTTCGAAATTTGCAAAAGTCTTTTGTTTTCAGAACTAAAGCCCTATTAAATTTAAATGAGCATGAAACATCATCTGACCTCGTGGAAGCTGTTCATAACCTTCCACCACTGCCTTGTAAATACCAACTGGCTCATGAAATTCACTCTGATAACACTAGATGGTTGCACCGTATTCATGGGCCACAGTTTTCATGGGTGAACACCAGTTTTACGCGCCTAAAAGGCTTATTATTTATATCCAAAATTATGACTCTCTGTTACTGGTGACCTCACCCTATTTGATACTTTAAACGTAACGGATCTGCAAGGCCTGAAGAAATAGTCTAGCCGAGACACCGAGGCATGATAACCGTGTTAACATATCGTCGGCACCATGATAAACTAACGAATGTGAAAAATCGCGTTTTTCAAAGTCGATGTTTGCCGTAGTGCTCAAAAAGAGCTACTGGTTACAGCTACTTCAAATGATAATTTTTTTTACTCTTAAAAATATCTATTAAAATTGAAACATTGAAAATAACTAAACGTGTCAGGTGGAAAAATTATATTCCGTGATTTGGTTCTCCTAAAAAAGTATCATTTTTTACATTCGTTAGTTTAGCATTGATATGCATGAAGATAAACTATTGAAGAGCGACGACGTACCAGCATTAGAAATAGTTTAGTTTCTTTGTTTAAGAAATATAAGGCATTTCTTCATGCATCTTTTGCGTCGTCCCAACAATGAGCAGAGCCAGACTTTGGCTTCTTGAAAACAATTTATTAACGTAAAAGTTATGCGTAATAAAATGTTAGAACCTTTTATATTAACATAAACTTACCGTAAAATATTTTCAAAATTTACATAAAGGAGTGTTAGTATTCTAGCGTTATATCAGTAACACTGACGAAAATCCTCCAAAACACTTTCACCGACAGACACAACGCATCAATCAACTTACAGGTTACTTGGGTGCTCCAATAGCATTTGATCTACCAGAATTCTTTACCTCACTAGCACTGACACACCTCGAAAATTCCATGTAGCCCCACTTATCTCGTACACAGTTAGTTCAAGAGCTTTTCCCATATCCCCCCCCCCCCTCCCCGATACTTATTTGCTATAAGTCGCCAAGCTTGAATTTTAATTTTCGATAAAAAAGGAATTCTGTAAAAGTAGTTTCTTTACCAAAGCAGTGTCAATTCAGAGAAAACAACGCAACGCATCTCGTACTAGGTTGGTTCAAGAGCTTTTCCCATTTTTTCATCCAGATATTTAGACTTAGTAGCTATAAGTCGACAAGTTTGAATGTTCATTTTCGATAAAAAATGAATTCTTTAAAAGTAGTTTCTTTACCGACGCAGAGTCAATTCAGAGAAAACAAGCCCACGTGTCTCGTATTAAGTTGGTTCAAGAGCTTTACCCGTCTTTTCTCAAGATACTAAAGCTTTGCCGCTAAATGTCGCTAAGTTTGTATGTTAATTACACTGGTAAACAAATATTTTGTTAAATGAAACATTTATAGTGTTTCTAGGACAATTTTTGATGCTGATTTTATATAGCCAATCAGATTTTTTTTCCATCACCCACAGTTTTTGAGTAATCATAGATTTTAAGTGATTTGTTTTCCCGTGTTTTTCTATGTCACGTAATGACAAAAACTTATAACAATTAAAATATTATCATAAAGACAAGAAATGTGGAGACAGTCAGGTTTGCTGGCACCACAGTGGTAACATGGTGATCAGTCTTAACGTCCCCCATTTTCGTGATATACACTACCTGAGTTGAATCATTTTTTGTGTTTTTATATTTAAATGCAAACATAAAGAATTGATGGATTTTTACTGTTTAGGAAAGTGCTTTAGTATACTGTAATAGAATTGTCTCTGTAATGGATATGTTCATATTTTAATATCAAACAGATGAGACTTGATATTAACTCTTCAGAAACTGGTTCAGAAGTTATATTATTGCATGATTTAAACACGTTGCCTTCGGTATAACTAGCATATTCAGTCAAAATCAAGGCAACATATGGAGATTTGCAAGTTTTTTTACTTAATATTTAGTGCAACACATATCATGGGACAATTATTTCTGGCCTATGATTAAATTCAACAAATTTTATTGACTTCTTGGGTTTTACACAAAACTGTATTCTCCTCTGGGAATGGGATAGCAATGGTAAGAAGAATTTTTTTGAAAAAAAAAAAAAAAAAAAAAAAGACTGGAATTTTTATTCTAATAGCCTTCGATATTGAATTTAGGGGTCACTTTTCAAAAACTTTTTAAAGACTTGAGCAACAATGGGCGCTGAATTTGAATACTTAAAACCGGAATCTCTACCCATTATTGATGAAAGCTAGAAAAACCTAATCTCTGTAGTCCCCCACCTCCTCATTGTCCAATTGAATAAATGCTTGCTGATTAATGCTAGGCACTTACGAGGGATGTTCCTGAAGCCAAATACAAAAGGAAATGAACAATAGCTAAGGTTTTGATCATTATTTTAGCATTGATTATGCATGTGACTATGTGCATTTCTTTCAAACTTCAGTCTAGTGTTACAAAAAATCTGTGAGTGATGGAGAAAAAAATGCTTACACATTTGAATTCAGCGCATCATTTTACTCTAAGATCAGGTATTTTTCTCCACTTAACAGAAAACAAAACATTTTTTTTTTTTTTTGGTTGACTAGCGTTATCGATAATAAGGAATTCTGTAAAAGTAGTTCCTTTGTCAACGTAGTGTTGATGCAGAGGAAACAACTTGCCTTCGCTAATAAATATTTTAGTGCAGGATCATTTCACGTCAAATCGCCTAATGCCATGTGCCGTCATGTCTCCGAGTTTGCCCATTATTTTTTTACGAATAGATATCTATGAGAAAAGCCCAAATTATTTTTTTAATAGATTTTTTGAATAAAAATTACGCTTTGGAGATTTTTTTTTTCTCAAAAATTCGTATTTTGATCATATTGTAAATCACCGTATTGACATAAATTTAGAAAAAATCTCTAATTTCTTTATTTTTCAACTAATTAAGCTGAATTTGGTATCAATTTCAAGCTAATACTTTTCTCTTTCAGTGTGAACAGCAGAAAGTATTCTGTGAATAGTTGGGTGTTGCCACTTTTTATCTAAAGTCAGTTTTTATGTTTTTTCAATTGGGAGATTAAATAAGTGGTATCGCCGAAGTTCCTAATACGATCCGCATCAAATTTTTTTTTGTAGCATATCTAAATCATTCTCTTGCTATGTAGAAAAACGTAGAAGGGTATTTTTTGTTGTTTTGGAATAAAAAAAATAAAGTTTGTTTTGCAGAAAATACAAGCTTTCTATTACTTTAAATCCCATTTAAGCTTAAAAAAGGCCAATAACTTTTCAGAACCATTAATACTGGACTCTCGAAGGATTTTTATCAATAGTTAATCGCTAAAAAGTTGTTTACTTTAGAAAAGAACTGTGCAAAAACCTCCGTTTTAGACTTCGCAAAAAAAAAAAAAAAACTTTTGATTGAAAGTGTATCAAATATTATATAATAAATATTTTGAAGAATAGCGTAAAGAAATATTTCCAATGGCATTATTTAGCTTTTTTTTTTGACAGTAAAAGATGGGGGGGAAAAAGAAGAATTACTTTTGAAAAGTTTTCATAGCCTAAACTGGTTTGGATTACGTTAACACCTGACAATGATCTTCCGCTCTTACAATACTCATGCAATACGCATCATTCTTCTTTCGCTTTAAAAGTTAATAGACACATAGCTTTCGTCGATTATAAAATGTAAAATGAAAGGCATGCTTGTGCGGACGACTTTTTTTTTTTTTAATTTATCATTTCCTTTGTATCAGAAGATGAAAAAATCAGAATTTCTATCAATAAGTTTCAAAGAGATTTTAAAATATACTTCAATCAGCAAAAATAATCTTCTTCAGAGAAATCTAGAGCTGTGGAGAACTTACTGTAAAAATAGACGTTCACTGTCAGGTGTAACGTAATCCAAACATGTTTATGCTAAGAAAAATTTTCAACAGTATTTTTATTTTTCCATCTTTTAATGTCAAAAGAATAATCAAAATAATTAAATTAGAAATATCTTTTATACTATTCTTCAAATTATTATTCTTAATATTTAGTACATTTTCAATCAAAAGTGTTTTTTTTTAAATTAATTTACTTATTATTTCTGCGAAGTCTGAAACGGAGGTTGTTGCACAATTCTTTTCCAAATTAAACAATTAGCGATTAACTATTGTTACAAATCCTTTGAGAGTCCAGTATTAATTGTTCTGAAAAGTTTTTGGACTTTTTTAAGCTTAAATAGGATTTAAAGTAATAGAAAACTTGTATTTTCTGCTAAAACAAGCTTTATTATTTTTTCAAACTAACAAAAAACACCCTTCTACTTTTTTCTGCATAGCAAGAGAATGATTTAAATGTGCTACAGAAACAAAAACAAAAAAAAAAAAAATTGATGCTGATCGTGGTACTCCGGAGATATGACTTATTTAATTTTCCAATTGAAAAAAGCATAAAAACTGACTTTAGATAAAGAGTGGCAACACCCAACTGTTCATATATATAGAAGACTTCCTGTCATTCACACCAAAAGAGAAAAATATTAGCTTGAAATTAATACCAAATTCAGCTTAATTGGTTGAAAAATAAAGACATTAGAGAGATTTTCTGAATTTATGCCCAAACGGTGACTTCGAAAAATGATCAAAAATCGAATTTTTGAAAAAATTCTCCAAAGCGCAAATTTTAATCAAAAAATCTAAGAAAAATAATTTGGGCTTTTCTCACAGATATCTATTTGTAAAAAAATAATGGAAAAAATCGGAGACATGATGGCACAGTCGACTATTTAATTTAGGCGATTTGAAGTGGAATGATCCTGCAGTGGTTTCCATACTTCTTCCCTTCAATTTTCGTGATATTCTGATTTCAAAAACGCGGTCCTGGTTTTATAATTTATCTAATGAGTAAAAAATCAATTCAATATTTTGTGTTAAGTAATTTTTACGCTCCAAACTTATTTAGTTGTTATTATTATATTATAATATGAGTGCTCATAGTTTTATTACAATGGAACAAATCGTAAAAAAATTACAGATAAATCAATGTTTAAAATGCACTATTAGTGAATTATTAATTCAATATTAATTTGATGGTCTTTTCCCCCTCGAATCGTGGTGCCATTGAAAAGATATCGCTGTTCACAGTGCGGGCGCTCAAATCCGAACGCCATTGCCGTAGAGCTTAAATTTTGTTGATTTATTTTCCAACACTGATTTGCCTTTTTGTTTTCTTCCCCAAAATTTTTTCTCACCCAAAATCTGCTGCTTGCCTCCCCCCCCTACTCCCTTACAATAATTCTATGCATCCCTAGAGAGGCGCACCCAGTAGATTAGAAAACACTACTCTACTCTAAAAGACTGAGATCTGGTAATTGTGGACATTCACCAGTGAAAATCAACAATCACAGAGTATACCCGTCAGTGAAAGATCAAATATTTAGTTATATTTTCACACATTAAATAGTGAATAATGAAATTCACCAATTTCAGTCTAACTCATTGTTATTTTTTAAACTACTGAAAAAATTTGTGGATCTGTTCTACCATAGCTTTCTTTTCACGAACCTTTTTGCCTAAAATTTTTCTAGTAATGCTTTGGCTAAGAAGTCATTGATGTTGAGCAAAATTTTTCGCCAAGTGTGGAACTCAGAAATGTACGTATCACTATAGTAATTCCATATACAATCGAAAAAAAACCCCTATCTATCTGATGTTGAAATGTTAGTAGGGTTACGTGATTTTGAGTAAATTTTTCCCTACAAGTTTTACAACATAGATTTTATTTTATTACCATATAGAGAAATTTCACATTTTTCACCAGCCTGCTGCACTTTCAAAGTGATATCAGAGTCCCGAATATTTTGAATAAAATGTCAGGAATTCAAAAACCACTTAAGAGGGACTCATTAACAAACACTGCCACTCATTGAATATTTGAGTTACAGCTCATTCGATGGATTTTCAAAATAACATTTGAAACAGAAAACTAAATAATCCGGAATTTAATACTGCTAAACCATACACAATTAAGCAATCATTTTTGCTTTTTAAAGTTTCTTAAGTTCATATACTTCATTTTAATTTTTAGTAATTAAACAAATTTATTGTGAAAATGTATTTTATTTATATTAACATGAAATTTTTGAAGTAAATTTAGACACTTCAACATCAATATTTTGTTAAACATAGAAAAATTTAAACTGCTAAAAATAAATATGTAATAAATAAGTACTGTATAAAGTAAATAAAAATTGGTGTAAAATATAAAAACAGTCTTACCTGAATGGATCTTTTAACTCTTCAGTGACAAAATTCAGAAAATTCCTAAAAAGTGATGGAAATAAAATTGAGATTTATAAATATGTTTAAATAAATTCCAGTAAATAAAAGCTTTAATGTCAGAGAGAAATGTCGACTCTGTACGGGTGAATTGGAAGCAATGTTTTTTGACACTGTTTTATAATTTTTCACAAAAATCAAGAAAATCAGAACTAGGAACGAAAATTGAAAGATGTAAAACTTAAAAAATAATTTAAAAAATTAATAAATTTCTAAAATAATTACTTAAATTAAATTTTTTGATTTAAAGTATTGTTTCAACTTTTTGTACCAAAATAGGAAGAAAAAATTTAGAAAAATCTAGATTTCAGTAATGTTTCATAAGTTTTAAAATTATAAGATTAAAGGCATAAAAATGATTTGCTAAAACTTTTAATTAACTTTATGAGAGTAGGGAGGGACCCAAAGGCACTAGTAAAATTATGTATAGTAAAATTGATAGATGAAGCATGTTTTACATTTGCATAATGGTTACAGGAAATAAGAATTATAAAAATGGTTTTGAATGTTTCAGAAATACTTTTATTTTTGCAGTGAAATAAAAAGAAATCTTATAAACAAGTTATTTTTTTTTTGAACTTATTAATTTATTTTCATGAGTTTTTTTTTTTTTTTCGTATAGTATGAAGCAGGTGATAAGATCCTTAGTGTAAATGTAAAGCAAAATTAAAGTGTAGATAGCATTACAAAAGCCAGCTGTACTTTTAGAAAAATTAAACAGAGGATAATTTTTGGTTCTAAAACCGGCCATTATAAGCATTCCTCTGAAATAATTAGATAATTTTATTGCAAAAATATACTTTTCTCGAAAAGGCAGTTATGAAAATTGTATGAAAATTAACTTTTGTAATGTTACCATGGTTACGTCTTTTACTCCTTTTGATTGTTTCATTATTTTTTTCAAATTTTGTTTCAAACATTTTTGAAAACGTAGTTAGTTTTGCTATCCAATTTGATCATTGAAATATTTTAATCATTGAAATATTTCAATGATTATTCAATGATCAAAATATTCCAATAATATTTTGATCAATTTAAATCACTGAAATATTTTAACTGTTCAGAAAAAGTCGTCTGCTTTTATTTTCTGTTTTTATGAAATTACGTTCAGTATATTATTAAAATATTGCTATTGCAATGTTATTTCTATAGTGTTTAGTTTCGAAAAAATGTCTTATTTAGCGTTTCAAACAAGGAAGGGAAAAACTTCCTTCCTCTTTTAAAATATTTCTAAGGTTTCTGCTGGTTTCTGTTAAGTTACATGCGAAGTTTTCAAATCTGCCAAAGAGATAAAGAGACCTTGAAAGAAAAAAAAAATACTTAACGCATAGTAGACGTTAACTGTAAATGTACAGGCGAACCAAATGACCTTTTATACTACAGGCAAAGCCATGTGGGTACCGCTAGTAGCAAATAAAACGGATGCATTGATTTATTGACAGAGCATGCAATCTATTTTAAGAGCAGAAATTAAAGGTTTTTGAAAAGTATTATCTTGTGTTTTAATAGCGTTACAACTTTTACTCAAGTTGCCTTAGAAATATGTGTTACTTCAAAAGCATAACAAATGCTAATCATCCTTTAAAAACCAGTAGCCAGAACGTAAGACCTACTTCAGTCTGACTATCTTGTAACAATGATTTTTGTCAAAAGAGGTGCGTCTTTTTGAGAAACTATTATAATAGCGTGAAACTTTTCATTCTTTTTAACTACAAAATATTATGTATTTTAAATAAGTAACTGATACAAGAATTAATTTGAATAAAGTTAAAAAAAAAAGGAAAAAAAATGAAACGTGACGCAATTTCAGTCCATTAGGAAAACGAAGAAATTATCAAATAGTTTAAGAAAATACTAACTGTTTAACCACATGAGTAGCATAATAATGAAAACAGATTAAATAAGTAGCAATTGAAAGAGCATAGTGAAGCATGTTTCTTGACGACTAGATCATTTGCCCTCGTCCCCCCTCCCATTATCGAAATATAAGCCCCTAAAGTCGTAAGACATTTTAAGAAAAGTTGCCAAATTTAGAGAGAAATGGAAGTTTCAGGAAACAATGATCAGATTGTCGATATCTTTGAATGTTAACGAAAATACAGCAGTTGTTTATTTGTAGTTAATGTGGCGACTTCTTTTTATTGTCACCTTACTTTAAGAGCGTATATCTCGATAACGGGGAGACGAGGGCAAATGATTAAAGAATCAAAAACATGCTCCACAATGCTCTTTTGATTACTACTTATTTAATTTTTTTCATTATTACACTAACTTATGGTTTACTTTTAAAATGTAAAAGAGTAAAGAGTTGTGATGGAATATTTAATATAGTTCTGGTAACGCACAGTAAAAAGGTTTGAAAGTTTATTTACAATAGAAATCCATTTAAACGAGCAATTTTACAATCATTGAGGAAAGGATTCTGAATTAAAGGACTTGTGTCTCTAATATTCTTCAGACAGTGTTAAAATTAGAAAATAATCCCAAAACAGATGAAAAATGTTCTTACCATCCTGCGTAAGAAAATAATCCTGAGTAAAAAGAGAGGGCTATGCGACCAGGCTCAGTGGTCGTTCCTTGAAAAGTGTTTTCAAAATTTTCCGTATGACCTAAAAAAAAATAAGAACAGCATAATAGAATACGCAAGAGAAGCACTGTCACCCTATAAATCACGACCTGATTAGCAACCGATCCTAGGGATTTACTTCATCTTCCAACGAGCGCGCAGTGATATAATACATAAGGTAATTTCGTTTTTATAGATCGACGTCAGATATCGCTACGAACGTGTGACAATTCGATCCTCTACCTTAGTCACCATTGGAATTTTTCCACAGTCAGTAGCAGTCTACACATCTGCTGTTTGTATCTGAGAGATATGCACTACTGTTTTAGTAAATTTTGTGTTGAATCCGATTTCATATTTATTTTATTGCTTTAAGCTTTAATATCATACCGTTTTTTTTTTGTTTTTTTTTTTTTTTTGAAATCGGACCCTGGAGATAAATTAAACGGTACTCCACTGAAGTAAAAACTTCAAATGAAAACATAGAAAATTGGATGTATCAAGCACTTACTTAAACGCACGTATCTCTTGCATCTACAGGCTCTATTCTAATATTAAAATCAACAAAACATAAAACTACCTGAAATATTAAGCCAAAAGCCTATTAGACGTACGACGTTCTGCAGTGAGATACACCAAAATTTATGAGTATAGAATAGTAGGTGAGTGTGGGGCAAAGTGAAATGTTTAAGATGACTGAGCTTTTTCAAAATGAACAAATGGGAAATTTGTTTTGAAAATTAAAGGATATAAAGAAAGAACATTGGAGTTTTTCTAAAAGTTACAATGAAACATTCTTTTTCATTTTTGGCAGTAAAATTGTGCCTTGAAAAAACGAGCTGATGTGTGAATCACATGACTTCTTTTACTCCAATTTAATATCATTTTCCCTTTATTGGCAGTTTTAATGTGCTTCAATAGTTTACTCTCTAAATATCACCAACAGTGGCCAAAATGAAACCAGATAAAAAAATTTTTTTTTTTAAATCGCCAACTTTGTCACAAAGTTGGCGACAAACTTGGCGACCAAAAGACTGGCGATATATCGCCAAGTGTCCGCCAAATTACAACACCACTTGAGTTTACATCGAAATTAACAATGATATCCCCCCAAAAAGCTGCAAAAGACCCCTTTTGGAGCATCCGAATGCAACCAAAAGCAGAGGTGCACAACTAGACCCCACTAGGAGTCTACGTACTAAATTTCAACTTTCTAGGACATGCCGTTCTTGAGTTATGCGACATACATACGCACGTACGCACATAGATGATACGTACATAGAGACGTCACGAGAAAACTCGTTATTTCTTTCTTGAGAATCGCCAAAATGGTTATTTCGCATGTCTATACGTTCTTAGGCACTTATCCACGTGTGGTCGAGTCGGGGGGAAAAAAACCCTCAACATTCATTCGGGGGGGGGGGGAGCAAAATGGAAATTAAGGTCGATTTTTGAGTAAAAATGTTTTTGCGAATACAATACTTTTTTTGTAAAAGGAAGTAAAAAGTGGAAAATTCACCACTTTTTTTCAAGGGGCGAAGTAAAAATGAAATATTTCTCGAATGAGATATTTTCTATTCGATAGTTAAAGATATTTTTCAATAAAATAATGAGCAAATAAAAGGATAATTTAGTAAATGAAAAGATAATGAAGCAATAAACTAATAAACGAATTAATTTAGTAATTAATACATAAGAAATAAATGAGTGAATCAAATAGAAAATGAGTAAGAAAATAAGTGAAAGAATTAATATAGGCGAATTATTAAATGAAAGAGTGTAAATTAAAGTAATTAATAAATGAATACGGAAGTGATTTAGTAAAATGACAGAATGAGTAAACGAAATGAATTATTCCATTTCGCCTTTCTAGGTAAGTGGCACTAAAATCGGAGTAAATATTTCACTATTTCACTTCGCTCCGTATTCCCTTACATCAAAGAAATACACGCGACCTTTCATGTTGGTGTACAGGCCGCTCCAGCTGAAAAGTTAAAGGTGATTGCAAAACTTTAGTTATTAAAGAAGATCTAAAGTACAGTTCAGAAAATGGCTGCAGATTTTTTTGGTCATTTCTACGAATTGTTTCCATTAACAACAACCACTTAACTGTTTAATTTTTTCCAATATTAGCAAGCATACTTTTCAATGTTAAGTTGGTATTTATATCGATTTTATGAATTCAAATCAACAGTCAAAACGGTTTTAAGTACAGAATTCATTAATCTATGATTGTTTTTAATTGCGACGCAAAAAAGAGGTTTTACTTAAAGTTGTTTTGTTTTCTGAAGAATGAACTGAACTGGAAGGAATGTCTTACAGGGAGATAAATGTTCGATCCGCTGCGCTGGTTTACGGTCCTCGAATATTTTTACTTTGTGAAAAAACATTTTTTACTGAAAATTTAATAAATCAGTAAATATATTTTAAAATAGAAATATCTGCTTTGTTTTGTGAGTATTTTTTCAGTATTTTCTATATTTTTTCTCAAAGGTTTATTTACTTATGTATAACAATTACTCATCTTTACCTTAAAATATCAGGGTAAAATTTTAGAAGACCCGAAATTAACTGATGTAACAGCAGTGGCGTACCTAGCATGGGTGACACCAAAGGCGGTAATTTTTGGTGTCCCCCCCCCCCCCGTACACACACAAGCGCAAAAGAAAAAAAATTATGAAAACATGAAATTCATGCTATTTTGGTTCAGCGCAAACAAACTACTTTTCATGTCAAAACGAATTTAATTTTCATGCCAAAACAAACAATAAAACATATCCTTACTCTGATTCGACTAGCTAAGCTGCCTCTCGGATGTTGAGAAACATTTGTAAAGAGCAACGGAAAGTTTGGGGGAAAAAGAAACGCCGAGCATATCAGTGCATTGGGTGTAGAAAAATGCACAATCCAAGCAGTGCTCAGACAAGTAAAGGAAGTCTCGTCGCACATCGTCCGAACGGCGTCCGGGCAAAATTGTTAATTGACTCAAGACTATCGAATAGGCATTGAAAATACAGCGGAACCCGCTTGAGTAAGCTTTTCTGGGAACAGGAGACAAAACTTATGTGGGAAAACATGAAAGGGGAAAACAATTGTTACTTAAAAAACCTTTTAATGGTAAAAAATAAGTAATGATTTTATGATTTTAAGCAAATGTTACCATTTTTTTTTTCAAACGCTGTGTTTGAAAATGCAACGAGCTATTCAACTTGTGAGTTCAAAACACGTGGAAATGAATGCAAAACTTCGAAACTATTCACTAAAAACTAATGAAACTGAAAATGTCAGAAAATAAGTAAAAAGGAAAGAAATATTTTTTTAAAAACTTCAGGCAAAACAAAAACTTTTTTTCCTGCAAAAACTAGAAAATTAAACTTCTTTAAAACAATAAACATAAAATCATAACTATACGAAAAATTCCGGGATCAGATAAATAGAACTTCGTATGATAATTTCACTTTACTGCGTTAGAAACGTAGATCGTAATAACTATACCTGAGGCGAATACCGGGGGGGGGGGGGTGTCATTGGGGTCATGACCCTTCTCTCTGTACCTTCGATAATATTATCCGTCAACATTGTGTTCAAACACTTAATGGATAAAATGTATATTATTTCAGTAATCTTTTCAATTTTTTCAATTCATTAATAATTTTTTTAAGTAAATAGTTACAGTACTACTTTTCATTGCTTATGAAATTAATCAGTAAGGTTTATGGTCAATTACGTGCCTTATTCCTGTCCGATTTGGTGCTTCTTATTGGCACCCAAGCAGTTTCAGAAGTTTTTCGTACCCAAAACCGTAGGATCGTTCATGGAGAGGGGGTGGGGGGGGGCGATTCATTTTACAGCATGACTTCCTCTAAAATGGTATTCTGTGTCCACCCCTGAACTAGAAAACCCTGAGTGAAATTTAATAAGAAAACTTACTGCGAAATGCTTACTGCGAATTTTCAAAAAAAAAAAAAAAAAAACTCTGAATTTCTATCGATGATGGCAGAATATTTTTCGTTTTTGCGACTTTTGCCCGTTCAACAACTTTTGCCCGTTTACTTTTGAGTTCTGTCGGGACCACCGTGACAAAGCGCGCGCTCCATTCGTCGCCGCGCGTTCTTTCTACCCGGGCCCGGAACACAGTTGAGTGAGTCACGCTAAGCGATCGAACGTTTTGCTTCGTTCGCTGACAATATACTCGATTGCAAGCTTTTTTTCATTGAAAGAGCAAATTAAATTTTCTTAAAATGTGTTTACCCATGAATTGTTTTCCACAGATTAAAGTAAAAAGAAAAAAAATAACAACAAATAATTTTGAAGCAAAATATTTTCTCAACAAAAAGTAAAATGGTGAAAATCTTCAAAATAAATTTTCTTGAAAACGTTGCTAAAAGCCTGATCATCCAAAAAAAAAAAAAAAGATTTTTCAACAGAAACAAATTTTTAATTGCATATTATACATGACAATACTATGAAAATGTGTTTACCAATAAATAGACAAGGTATTTTTTTTTATTGTTATCATTATTATCTTGTAATTTGAAAATCAATATACATTCCATCAAACATTTAAGATAATATCGATACGTTTTCGAGCCTTTTAGTGGCAACTCTTAATATCATTAAAATATGTAATATAAAATTAAAAAACAGAAACAAAGAAAGGTTGAAAATGATGTCATTTTTTGATAGGTCTTAAGATAAAAATATTTCTGTGTACAATTATTTTGCACTGAAAACAAATCCCAACTAAGCAAGATTGAGTTGAATGGTTTTTCAAGAATATATATACTAAAGCATATTTATAAATTCAATAGATAGGTCAAATTTAGAGTTAAGACTTCCCTTTGAAAGACACATGAAAGGTTCTCATATCTCTTTCTCTATAACACAGTACTTATCAGAACAATTATTATTGTAAAATAACCACCATTAGTTCAAAAAGTAAAAATAGTAGGTTAAAAAGAGAAAAACATAGAAAACGTTATATACTCATGCATATAACCAAAATAAATAAATTAAATAATTGAATATTTTACTTAGGAAATAAGAGAAAAATTTAGCACTTTAAATTCATTCTCCTATAATTTAAACCAAATGTGCAGCTAAAGTTTAAAAAAATATTTTTTTCTAAATATTCATTAAACATTGATAATCAATTGCAGATGCACCGAATATTCAGTTGATATTTGGATTGGTAATACATTTTTACTTCCAAAATACCAATTCAATATTTTAAACTTATGAAATTACTTTTATTCACTTGTTTATCCATTCTAGAAAGATGGCATTTTAGAAAGTAATTAACATTAAAGTTATTCATGTAAAACTGAAATATATTTGATGTTGTAGGTATAGCAGTAGATTGTAAATTGAAGACACTATATAACTTGCAATATGCTGTCTGAGATTCAGCAATCGAATTCTTAACTTTCCTTTTAAATCGTTGCACAGATTTTTTAACTTAATAAAAACAATGATAATCTGAACGTTTTTACTAATCTTTAATGCAAGTGCAAAGCTGAATTTACAAGATCGGAAGGATTCCTTTAAAAAAGCAATAGAGAGACTAACAACAAATTCAACCTGTAAGAAGTGTGAAACAACTGTCTTACGCAAACATTAAAACATAACCTTAATAAAGGTTACTAAATCATTTGAAGTAACATTTCAGATCACTTACCTTTATTTCAGTTAATCATCAATTCATTTCTTACAGAAAGGTGAAAGGTCAAACATTTTCAGTAACGGTCGTTGGAAAACGTAAAGCAAAACATTGGATTGTTGATTTGAATCTCAATCGCTTAGACTGTAGCGCCACCTAGATTTTTCGCAGTTGTTCCAGGCCCGGAAGGACCGAAGAAAGCGCGCATTTTTGTCACGGTGGTCCCGGTTCTGTTTATCCTTTCGCGTTCAATTATGGCCCGTGGCTGATGCTATGGAGCAGTTATCTAATTATGCAGCATCTATAGTTGCAAAGGTATTTTTAAAAACAAGAATGCATTCCAACTACTATAAAATCTCCAATGGAAGGTATAGGTTTGTAATCTAAAACTTAGGTAACGATAAATTCACGAATAAATAAACAAATAAATTTAAGTTCAACTTACCGCGCAATAAATGGTACAATCCAGCGATGATTATGACTATTAAAGCGATGACTTTGGCAAATGTGAAGATATCTTGGACTCGCGTTGCCCATTCAACATTTCGGCAGTTTATATAAGTTAACAGACCTAAGAAAAAGAAAATAACACAACTTATCAAAACAGTACAACTAACCTGGAAAAAATGAAGTAACACATCTCATCAAAACAGAACAGTTAACCTACCACAGACGTTGTTGGCGCGTTAGTTTAAAAAGAAAATGAAAGGAACCAGTATAAAACCTGGAGTTGGTATTTTCAACAACGCTCGTTTACATAACAATCTACAGTTCCCCAACACTACTTTGAACTAATCCACTTTTCTCCTAGTAGGGAAAGATCGGAAATTATACCTGGAACGATATCCGTTCCTAGGGCAAATAAAGTTAATTTTTTCATACTGGCCGATGAGCTGCCATTTTGGTCAAAGTTAAAAATATTAACATATCAAAAGCACTTATATGAAGGTTATCTTGAAAATGCCTATTGGCGCAATCTTTTTTGGAAGAACTGTTGCATCACACGACAATTTGTACAAGAATACATTTAATACAGATAATAGTGTCTTCCCTGTTATGTTAAAAATTTCATTGGGGGTGTTCATTCATAAAACACCGGTAAAAAAATTCGATTTCATGGAGTAGTTTTTGCTCTCGAGTAGCCACAAAAAAGGTCACACATTTTCCATAATCCTTTCACTACTATAACATGGAAAGAAAACATAGTTCAATAGTAACATAGAAAACAACTTCAAGCAATTCAGTGCTCATCTCTGTTTGCAAATGAGAGTCATAAATCTCAAGTGTCACGTCTCAAGGCCTCTTCGGAACGTTTTCCCAAATTCTTACATAGGGAAGTTTTCGATTTTTCAATTTTATTTTTATACTAGCCGCGTGCGGCGACCAGTATAAAAATAAGCTGTACAAAGTATAAAAATAAGCTGGTCCGCCTTTTTACGCCATTCGCCTTTTTGCGCCAGAGTTTCCGCCTTCGGCGGCTGCTTAGACAATTTAGCGACGGTATTAATCAATGTTTGTCTCTTTTTTTCTCAATATTATCATTCGCCTTTTAACACCGATGTTGACGCCTTCGGCGGCTGCTTAAACAAATTTCGTGGCGGTATCAATCAATCTATATCTATGTATATCATTAGTAGTTTGAATAAAATATTTTCTAGATTTAACTCCTTGCGTTTCTGGAACATTGAACCTCTCATCCTCTCGGAAATATTCGAATATCCTCATTGATGTTACATGAGGAAGATTATTTAGATTGTGCTTTAACGAATCCGGTCTCCATAGTGTGTTCAAAAGGATTATTGAATTTCTAAAAAATAAAAATATCAGCGCGCTCAAAATGTTTCTAGCGAAAACAAGGGATCTTCGGCGGAAGGCTGCCCATTCGCGCCCTGTTACGTAGGCTCGTGACGTTTCAGAAGCGCGCACTTTTGCGCGTGGATTTTTAAAAATACATTAAAAATCAACCACGGTGTTTTAAAATTCGGCAATGGTGAATTTTTTAGTTTTGAGGGTCAATTAACAATATCCAATAGCCAAAATATGAACATTTAATAGGTTGCAACTTTCCTTTGCTTTTGCATCTGTCAATGATGGGCAATCATGCAATGCCTCAAAATCGTATTTCAGCTCGCGCAACAAAAACCTTTTGGTTTTTTAATTCTTTCATGAGAAAGTAATGAATGACTAAAAAAAGATTTTGTCAGAAGAAAACCGAATTTGCATTTGTGTTTCAGCGATTCTTTAAACACTCTTACGTATGTATAGTGCCTTTATTTTTACTACACGACATCTAATCTAAACCCTGGTGAATATTTTTTTTTTCAAAATAATTTCTCGCATAGTTTCATTTTAAATGTATGTTTTATATGTTTGCAACTGATATTATCTCTAGTTAATAAGTATGTATGAGAGAAAAAAGTTCGCATTATTAAATTTTATAAATTTGTTTACGTTTTATTTTATCAAGGAATTATTTTAACACAAATTTTGAAATTTAATTATCGTCTTACGCTACTTTTTTAAATTAAGAATAGTTGTACTTCACTGCTGCATTGAAACTGTGATGTATAAATACTATTATAAAATACTCATTTATGCAAAAAAAAGAAAAGCTTTATGACTAAAAAGTGGAAATCATAGCAAAACGTGTTCTGCCCAATCTTATTTTTTTATGAGTATTAAGTTGAAACCTTTTAGCCCTTGTAAAAGAGAAATTTTCTTAGTAAGTGATTAATTCAAGAAGGAAATCAAAGCATATGCATATAGCTTATTAAATGATCATAAAATTGATCTTGTAGAATTGTAAGGATCTAACACTCATATGTACCCTTTTACTAAAAATAATACTACCGAAGTCTTCATCTGCTCCAGTTCAACGATTGTTTAGCATTGCTGAAAATTTTTTCACTTCTCAAAGAATGAGGGAAAAAAACATCTCTAAAGTATTAATTACACTTACATGCATTTCTTTTTTTTTTTTAAATTTTCAACTGTTTAGTTCCGTATTTTTTATTTACACTTTCTGCGTATTTCACTACATTGTAGTTTTTCTGCATAAAGAACCATACGAGGTTTTTTTTTTTTATAATAGCTGTGCATTAAATTAACTGAGGTTATACTACATAATTGAGAATGTTGTTGTTGTCGTGTCCAAAGAAGTGCAGAGTGCGAAAGGTTTAAATGGCTCCAAAAGTCTTAAAAACAAGATCCGCTAATTCTGGAGCCCGATGACTGTAAAGGATTTCATGTGGTGGTGCACCAAGTTGGAGGAGGGAGCGAATAATGGCCTGGCAATTAAAGACATGGTCCGGGGTTAGTTGTGAATAGGGACAGTGCTTGCAGATGGGATAGGATTTAAAATTATTTGGTAGAATCTTCATGCCCTTGAAATGTCCAGTACGTAGCCTAGCTATTGTAGAAGAGAGGTTTCTTGGGCAGTGGAGGTCAGGGATTGTTGCCTTGCTGAAAAGCTGATTATAGATCCTTCGCCTGGCTACATCATTAACGTCTTTGAAGGTGGCTGTTAGTGGTTGGTCTTGGTCACGTGCCTCCTTTGCAAGGGCATCTGCACACTCATTTCCCTCGATTCCGACATGAGCTTGGATCCACTGGAGAATGCAGGTTGTCTTGAGTGAGTGGAGAAAAAAATTAATTTCTTGTGTCAGTCTTGTAATACCGTTACGTATGGCTTCAAGTGCTGATTTTGAGTCGGAAAAAATCACGATTTCTTCTATTAGGTCTTCAGGAGTAGGGATAAGGGAGTTTCGTGCTCGTAATTGAGAATACAATGCTGAAATATACCACACAATTTTCAGAAATTATAAGCTCTAAAATGTTGAGCAGTTTAGCAGTAAGTCATTGCCCTTAAGCTAGAGCTAAGACAGAACTTCTGCAATGGCAAAATAATAAGGAACAGTTGAGTCGAAAACAATATGCACTGTGGGCCTGTACCTCAACCTGTATACAATGTACAGTCATTGTAGCGTTGTGTAATGTACGCAGTTTGAATTTTTTCGATGTTTTTTTTTTTATTTTTCATATGTTGCACTTTTACTGCAACAGCGCAATAATTCAAAATAAGTAATCTTTAAGTTAATACTAAATGGAGTTGCAATTATCTCTTTAATATTAAATTAAAAATTATAATTTTCAATTATCACGTTGTTGATGCAAATGAATAATATATATATACACATTATATTTTAAGTCTGTAATCGTAATAAAAATCATAATCAGCATATTATAATCGTGATCGATTACATCTTCTACATAATCGGCGACTTGCTGTAATCGTAATTACGTTTTTTCAGAGGATTATAATCGTAATTGCAATCCCCCATTTTTCGTGCTCGTAATCATAATCGTAATCGATTACATTCTTTCGTAATTGACTTCAAGCTTGATTCATACCCCATTAAAACCTCAAGTACGAAATCTCCTAGTGCGTATAGTTTTCTGTGTATTGTAATGGGGGAGGTGTGATCGAGATAATAATACTAAAATATTCAGGACTGGAATTATTGAATATGATTTTAAGAGTTTTACTTCTGCTCATTAGATTCATTAAAAATGCATGAATAGATTTTAAGAGCCTCTTTTAAAAACAAAAATGTTATTTGCCAAAATAAAAAGAGTAGGTAAATAAGTAAGCAAAAAAGGAATAAATAAACAAATGATATGTAATAAACAGGTGAATTAATAACAGTACCTAAAAAATAATTAAATAAATAAAAAATAGTTTTCTTGGAGCAAAACACCTTAAAGCCTAACAATAAAATAGTTTTTTAAAAACATTAGTTATGCGTGTAAATTTGCATTTTTCGAAAATAAAAAACTATTAATGGATTGCTGCTCATAATTGAATAAATGTTTTGGTTGATTAATTACTTTTTCATTTGCTAAATGAAAATGTAATCCATAAAATGTCTTCAAATTCAACAATTTTTTTTGACGATAAATAAACAAGAAAAGAGCAACCGACAGCAAACTGACTTTGATTAAAAATTCGAGAAAATCAACAGATTCAAGAATCCGTTTCAAACTAGAAAAACATGCATTAAAAAACTCAATTTAGAGTATCTATAAATGTAGTTATTTTTGTTAGCACCCCAAATTTTAATTAGCATTCGCATAAACTTTTCGTGTCTTGGATTTTGAAAACTCAGAAGTTTTTCATTCTTTACTTCTTCGTGATTCAAAAAAAGTGTTACGTGAAATGAAAAACATTAATTGAAGCTTCATTACAATTTCAATACATATTTTAGCTATTCAACAAGTAACTGACAGCTGAAAAAAATACTTACAGGGTTAGCATAAAAAAATACCTGGTTTAAAAATTTTATATTTCATAAACTATTACACTTACCACTATAAATAATACATAAAAATAAACTGTTAAAGGTTTTTTTCACTCACAAATGTTCAATGTGTGTGCCCCTTTCGTAACGCGACACACACCAAATCTGTATTCTAGTTCGTTGCATACATTTTGGAGTATTTCACTGTTAATTTTTCGGAATGCTACAGAAATGTGATCTTCCAGTTCTTGCAATGTTTTAGAAAGTGGGGGTGTACAAATATTGTCTTTGACGGAACCCCATAAAAAAATCACACGGGGTTAGGTCTGGGAATCTGGCTGGCAAACGCATAAAGGGTAAATCATTGAGGGGTAAATCAACATCACTTGCACGGCAAAAAACCAAGCGTTTCGGAACGACAGTGGTAATTACGTACTTTCAAAAAAACTTAGAATGTTTATCTTTATATATTTATGTATCATTTGTAGTCGTAAATGTTATAATTTATGAAATTTAAATTTTTAAAAAAGGGATATTTTTATGCTAACCCTGTAGATTGCACTTCGGAAAAAATCACCTCAGAAAAAAAAATCTCCACCCAAAGTTGTTATTTTTAACTGTTCTACATGTAAGACAATATCAAAATCTTTCAAAAAAAAAAAAAAAAGTGATATACTCACATAAAATACTGGCGGCAATAAGACGAATGGCCCCTTGGGGAATGGAACAGTACGGAAAGAACGGCTCGAGAACATAGTTTGCAAATGCCAAAGCTGCTATAGCATTCCCCACGGGGGCTATTATAAGCATAAACACCCACAAATATAAGAACGCAGGTAGTTCCCCGAAAGACATTCTTAGATAAGTGAAATCGCTTCCCGACTTCGGGAATGTGGTTCCAAGTTCCGTGTAACACAAAGCACCTATGATGGATAGAATGCCAGTGGCACACCATACCACCAGTGCCATGCCCATGGACCCTGCTTCGGTGAGGACACCTTTGGGTGAGACGAAGATGCCAGTTCCCACGATGGCACCAACAACGAGAGTGGACCCATTGAGCAGGCCTAAGTTCTTCTTGAAAGACACATTCTTGTCCGCAGTGTCCCGTTTCAGTTTTTGAGGAAGAAGCGATGTGGTTTCTGACGAACTGCATATCGCAACCATTTTTGCAAAATTTTTAAAGAACTTTTAGAAGTTTGCATAAAAACTTGAGTTACAAACTCAGATGAAATCGTACTTCAGAGTTTTATTTCCCTTTTCCTTTCCTCACTAGAACGGGAATCAATCTACTTTTACAAATTAGTTTAGAACTTTTAGAAGTTTCCATATGAAGTTTAGTGAGCACTCGAATAAAATCGCACTTCAGAGTCCATTTCCTTTCCTTCTTTTCTCTCTGAAATGTTATGGCAATCGACTTTTACAATCTTCTTTAGAACTTTCTGGAGTTTATATGGAAAATAGAGTAGAAACTTGGATGAAATCGCACCTTCAAAAATCTCTTTCCTTTTCTCTCAAGAATATAAATCTTGAATAATTTAGTTCAGTATTTTCAGAAGTTTTCACATGGACTGGAATAGAAACTCTAAGACATAATATCACCTCAAAATTCACTTCCGTATTTCTTTTCTCACTAGAATGAAAATCAATCAATTTCTGTTGCGTTTATTTACACCACGTTTGAAGAATGAAAATACGGTAAAAAATAAGGTCAAAACGCAGTCATGTTTACTGATATTCAGTGATACGAAAGACTTTTTTTGAACATTGGAAGAGAAGGAAAAAAAAAGAAGCAGAGCAGATTCAGAAGAGAAAAACTTTCAGAGCGCCAATTCCGTCAAGCTTCTTACAAACCATAAATAGGAAACGAATGCTTTACATTATTCGAATACTGCTAAAATCATTTAAAACAAAATCTGTAAAAAAAAATAATAAAGGTCCGTATCACCTCTAATTTCAATCACATTCAATTTAAGAAATACTGAAACACAACTACGAATAAAATAGTTACTAGCGCACAAAAATTGACATCTTCGTAAAAAAATACAAAATAAGCTCTGAATCACACACGCACAACACTCATCTTAAAATTTCCGTAACATTCTAATACTGTCCATAATTTCTCTCTCACACTTAAAAAGATTAACGAATTTCTGTTTAACTCAGGCTGACTTTCTTTGCAAAACTGTTCTAGAGATCATGCGTTTTTATAAATATCCAACTTTGCAGAGGCATGCGTATTTAGGCTACTCTGTGGTTTTCTTTTTATAAATCATCAAACAAAACAGGAAGAGCAGACGATTTATCGAAGAAGTTTTATACAAACGAAGAGGTGACCGAAGTTCAGTAGTACTGATTCAAACCGGATCGTCTTACTCGGATTAGGATTTATCTTGTATAAAGTAGAATTGCACGTGTGGGGGGTGGGGGAGGGGGAGAAGAAGAGGACACACTGAACTTAGATAAAGGATTTCTTATTTGCATGGTCAGCAAATCGTTAGAGGTTAAGGATCACCGTGCAATTTTCGAAAGTTAATGTATACGACATTCCCAGTGATTGCTTCAGCTTCATTAAGCATTAGAGTGGTTCGATCTGATTCAAACTATTGTTTCGTGAAGGCATTGCGCACAGACTCGTCATTTAGGGGGGTCAGGAGGGTTAAATGGCCTCCTGCCCCACTTTGAAACATCAATCTATTTCCATATATGTGGGCGAAGTTTTTTTGTTTTACGATAACATATGTACTGAGTTGATCATATGCACCCTTTGACCTCCACCGCCCTGGAAACATTTGAAATAACGGGCCTGACTACGCAGCCAAAATTAACTCTCTGAGCGGGTTGAGGGGCAGTCCTGATAGTCCTTTCAGGTATATAAGCTACTGTATTATGATGGGAAACGTAAAAGATGCATGTTATATCATAGGGTTGGAAAGGGATTCGATCACCCTCACTGCGCTTTTGGGAGTGAAGAATTCAGGAAAAAATGCAAAAACTATATTATGTTGTATAAGTCAGAAATACATAATAAGTTTCAACACTGACCGTTGAATATAAAAATTCACAAACAAAAGACTTTAAGTAAACCACCGGTAAGAACCGATATTCTCCAATTTTGGTCTAGCACAGTAACATTATACAGGGTCCTATGTCAATATTCTCCAATTTCGGTGTATCACAGTAACATTTGCAGGGTTCGATATCAATATTCTCCAATTTCGGACTTCACAGAAACGTAGACAAAGGGTCCGACAAACCCCAAGCGACTAAACAATACCTTGCCATTTTCAGTAAGTTACTGCCCTATAGCCAAGGCAGAAATACATGAAATACACCGCCAGCTCAGTCATTCCATCCGAGGACTGCAATTTCGTGCTTATTAGCACTCATCAGCCCGGAATAGGAAGTGACTGAGCTGGAAGTGAAAAAACTCTTAAGGAAACCAAGAGTGCCAAACAAACTGGTAGCGAATACAAAATTAGCACTGACCAGACGAGTGACCGAAGCAATGGTTCGGTTCAACTCGAAGATTGAAGGCAAGGCATGGTATTTTCAACAAGTTACCGACCTATAGCCAGCGCTAAGGCTGAAATACATACTATTTATATTAGCTACCAGTTTGTTTGGCACTCTTGGCTTCCACATAAGATTTTACACCTTCAGCTCAGTCACTTTCAATTCCGAGCTGATGAGTGCTAATAAGCACGAAACTGCAGTCCTCGGATGGAATGACTGAGCTGGTGGTGTATTTCATGAATATATCTTGCCATGCTTTTGAGACACAAAATTATAACGTTTTAGCAAGGGCAGCGTCGGGTTGCTACTGCAAGTTTAAAATACCCCTGACGTTGTTTCGCTGCTTTGAGATACGAGAGGATGAAGAGGTTGTTCTGAGATTTGTCCTGTTCAGTTAATTTTTCCAAATTAATTCGCAATTGCAGGTCAGTCAACTTTAGAAGCCGGAGTATAGGCAGGCTTTGACTTAAGAGCTCTAAATCAAACAAATGTTACGAAATAAACTTAAGGGCACGTTCAACTTGATTGTGTTCGATTCTGTCGAATTCTATATAAACGTAGAGTAGCAAGAAATTTCCTTCTGGATCAGGCAAAGGATATTTGAGGCAGTGAGAAGCATAGGGATGTAGTAAGTGGACATTTTCAAGTTAAAGTAAAATGCGTTTAAAGTTGCAGTCCTAGGTAGGCTTTCCTTAAAAAGTTTTTCTAAATCATGCTGTATAGAAGCACCTATTAGGGCTACTAGTACTTTCTCTCCTAAGACGGAGCAGAGGTTCACCCTACCATTTGCACTGGTTATTTCTAAATTTATTTTGGCTCTTACTACCTCATTCCTGGCTGCACTATTGGTGGATAGAATTCGATCGAATTAAGTACGATCAATTGCGTTCGAGTTGAATATGCTCTTAGTTTGCCGCAGTACAGTCAGCTGGAGCTCTTGCACCAGTAAGTCGAATACAGCCGTTCGACCAACTCTCCGTACAACATTTTTATATAAAACTAACTAGAATTGTTAAATCCAAAAAATGATTTAATGTTTTTGAAAATGCGTACATTTAATGTCCAAAAGATTAAGGTTCAAATTTTCGTACCATGCTTTTTATTTAAAGAATTATTTTATTTAGGTCTTGAGAAAAAAGTTTGCACATTATTATTATTGACTCCCAGAAAAGCTTTTTTACAGTGCTGGTAAAAAAAAAATGCATCAGCCTCGCATTTTCACAACAATGGGATATGTGAGAAGTTTTGGTCACCGATTAACAATGAATGTATGTGAAATTCTGCAAAACTGATGAAAATAAACATTTAACAGCAGGAATCCGATAATTGTTTACTTTATTTATGGAAATACATGACCAAAACTGTAACAAGTACAATGTGAAGTGCATCCACGTTGCCAAGTGGACGAGGAAAAAGTAAGTAGAAGTTTTAATTGTAACACTCCTTCTGTTCAAAAATAAACAAAAGTTACATGGAGATGTTTGAACATCATAAAATATAACCTAAAATTTCGTTGGTCCGCCTCTAGCTTTAATGACAGCTTGACATCTACGGGGCATTGAACGGATGAGTGATTGAATGTATTCTTTACTGAGTTCATGGTGCCAGACACGAATTACTGATTCCCGGAGTTTTGCAAGTGATGTTGGCTTATGTTTATCACTTCTATACCCATTCTATTCCAACAATTTTCGATCGGATTTAGATCGGGGCTGTTTCCGGGCCAAGACAAACTGCTGACCCCATGCTCATTTTTTCATTTCTGAACCTGTGTGTGAGTTTAGAGGAAAAAAAAAACTACAACCCCATGTCAATTTTAGCCTAATGTCATGATAAAGGTTTTTAAATTGTTTCTTACCAGTTTTGCCCTATGGCACTGAGCAGAATCATCCTGGAAAATGACGTTTGGAACTAAAGTAAAGTGATCCCGGATAGTAGGAGGCAATTTCTCCTCCAAAATGCCAATATACACCTCAGCGTTTACTGTTCCTTGCACAAAGAGAAGCCCACCAACTCCTTGATCAGAAATACATCCCCAAATAATCTGGATACGGGATGCTTGACTGTGTGTTGAATGCAGTTGCGATGATATTCCTCTCCTTTGCGGCGTCTGTGTGCTGTCCATCGGACCCATGCAGATTGAATTTGGACTCGTTCGAAAACACAACTGATTTCCATTGATCGACAGTCCACCCTTGGTGAGCTTTTGCTCACTCTGGACGCTGTTTCCTCATTTTGTTGGTCAACAATGGCTTCTTTCGTGGTCGATGTGCAACCAAACTCGTATCACACAGTCGTTTTCGTACAGTAGACGTGGATGCTTGAACAACCGATTCGTTTTCCCATGCTGTTTTAAGGTCTTTGGAAGATGATTGTCTGTTCCGAAGACCGAGTCGTATCGAATACCTGTTCAGTGCTGCATTGTATATTCGTGGACGACCACTGCCACTCTTTCTTAATGTGTTTCCAGTGCTCTTTAGCTTATTCAGTAGTCGAGCAACAGTCGATTGCGAACAGTTTATTCTTTTTGCTATGAAACGTGACGACAATCCTCCTTTGTCCAATGCAACGGTAACACTCTTCCTTTGTGGTGTCAGTTGACCGTATTTCGACACACTGCAACTCATAAGTCGCCAGATCATAAATGAATGCGTCGAACGTTCAACTGGTTTTTTTATACAGTTAGAAGGATGACGCAATCTTACGCAATAGCTTGCGTTATGTGCCGATGCCAATTCTTGTTATATGATGCAAGAACCGTTAAATATTTCACAATTATTACTTATAAATGCTAAAAATATTTGTATTTCGCGGGTGATGCAATTTTTTTTACCACCACTGTAGAATGTTTTGATAAGTTTTTTGAATCTCGATGGTACCTCGTGTTACTATGATGTAACCAAAAAAAAAAAAAAAAATCAACGAACTACCAACTTCGCGGTTTCTAAGCTTCTCTTCCCGCGTCTATTTTACCCAAAATACTAATATTAATTTACCAAGGGCGGAAACAGAAAGTTTTCAAGGTGGGTCGGATGATTTTTAAACAAATTTCTTAATATGTATCTGATTTATACATGCTTGGGAAGTGGCGCTGCCACAGGCTTTTTTCTAAATCAATCTACTATATAGAGATTTAGCCAAGAAGGTCCCCTAAAATATTTCTTGAGGTATTCTAAAATTGCGTTTCAGAACTTTAATTTTGTAATAAGCCCGGGGAAATGTTTCTAACCCCCTCCCCCTAACATCATCGAAGGACGTCGAAAACTGATTTTTTTTTTTTTAACTTCCATTCCAAAAAGTTTCTTGAAAGGATATTCAAACCCTATTCATTTCCTAGACATAAAAAAGGACCTAGACTTGCAATTTAGGACTTCAATTCTGAAAAATAGTCACTGCAGGGTCTCTCAAGGGTGGAGCGATCACCTCCATCGCCCTTCCCTTGTATCCGTCCTAGGAAATTTACGCACTAAATTCTTAAAAGTAAAGGACACAACGAATTTCAATTATTAATTTTGAGATTGAAAAAAATACATCAAAATTTATTTAAAGATTTAACAAGAAGTTCCGTCCAGAACTAAACGAGCCTACTTTCCCGTATACCAATATCGACTTTATAGTATCTGATCAAAAATTCTCAAAATTAGCTTAAATCGCAAATTTTTTATATCATATTTTTAAAAATATCTTAAGCCGATTTCTGGAAATAAAATATGACTCGCTCATCTAAAGAATTAGATGCGTAAAAAATAAATAAACGAACAAATAAAGTAGCAGCACCTTTTAAACAAAGCAGCAAATACATTTTATTCCATTAAAAAAAAATCTTTAGCCGCTTTCAAAAAGGGAAAAGCCTCTGTTGCCAAAAAATAATTTTAAAAATGAATAATGAAATTTCAAAAAGTAATAAAAATAATAAAATGACAACTAAAGAAATGATTTTCATTGTCGAAAATAAAATAGTGTGCGCATATCTTTAAGTAGAAACATTAAGAACTCCGAATTTCTCCGCCAAAAACTGAATACATAAACTAAAACTTTAGAGTGAAAATGAAAACAAATCATATTAACAATAATTATTTCACGGTAAATACCATAGCTACGGAGTCCGAGTTGGAGTCAATCTCATTTTGGGATAAAAGAGTCACATTCGGGAACCGAAGGTGTTTAATTTAAAGACTCGGAGATGGAATCGGTCATTTCCCTTCCAGTCCGCAACTCTGCCAAAGTTTGCAGAGTCGGAGTTGAACTTAGTTCGGGATAAAGAAGTCGGATTCGAATATCCAAGAGTCGGAGTCAGTCATTTTTCCTCCGTGTATAAATTTTTGCCAAAGCTATGAAGTCAAAGTCGAAGTCGGGGAGTCGGAGTTCGACTAATTGTCGGGCACAGGAGTCGGAGTTAGGTGCCCCAAAATTGTCGGAGTCGAGAGTTTGTTGTCAAGAGCTATTTTCAACAAATTGGTTTAAAGTAAATCCGCCTTTAAGTGCGGAATCTACATTGACTTTCAGTTTCCCCGTAGGCGCTAATGTTAAGGAGTTCGAACTGTTCAAAATTTAACGGGAAAACTGTTCAAATCAAAAAGATATTTTCTATACACGTTTCTCATTAAAAGCTTTTTCCTAGAAGGTTTGTTTGAAGCAAATTCGCCTCTAAGTTCGGAATTACCTTGAATTTCCCGGTAGGCGCTAATGTTAAGTTTTTTTGAACTGTTCAAAATTGAACGAAAAATATTTCAGATCAAAAAGTGAAATGCAGGGATGAGGTGTCCTCGTTGAGATCTTTCGAATAAAAAAAATTTGTTCGAATCGGACTATTCACTCAAAAGTTATTAGGGGGGAGACTGACAGACATACCGACAGACATTTTTCTCCATCTCAATACCCTACTTTCCAATTCTTCGATATTTATTTAATTAGTATTATTATTTTTATTTTTTTATTTATTTATTTTTTTTTTTTTTTCGCGATATTTTCAAGATGCATTAAGCCTTTTTTCATGCTTTTTTTTCTTCTTTCTCTGACTTTTACTGGGAAAGTAGGCTAAAATTATTGTAACTGTTTTTTAAACGTGAGATTGCACGTCACTGCCTCTTCACTAGCGCAGCCAGAAATGCCTTCTGGATTTTTTTTAATCAAAGAACTTTCTGGATGGTGTTTTTTGACCAAAAATACCTTCTGGTGGGGGTTTTTTTTTTGATCAAAACAGTCCTTTCATATGTATAAACTATGGTATTATAATTCACATTTATGTTAAAACCAATGCTTCTGCGGGGGGCGGGAACCCTCCCCCTCCTTTTTGCTGCATCTCTGTTCCTCTTTCTTTATATTATCACCGCTTTTTACGACAATTACATTTTCTTCAAATAATTAATTTTAAAGCATCCTCCAAAGATTATTACTGCTCGGCATAAAAGAGATATACATCTCGAACTTTGAAATCAAATGATACGTTCAACTTTTAATCGCAACGCGCAGTTACCAGCATAAAAAAATCTGTCTGCTGGCATGTTTAAGTTCAGAGACCGTAAGTTAAAAATAGAGAGAATGATTCATGTTTTTTTAATAACTACAAGTCTAAAGTAAACAATCCTTCCGAATTCTTTGATGTTTTACGGAGATTAAGTTTAAGTAGTTAATTTCAAAACGTTACTTTTCTGAGATTTACTGGTTGCAAAATAAAAAAGCAACGAATTTTTTTAAGTGCTGAAAGTAAGTTATTCTTCAACTTTTTTTCTCTTCTCTTCGTTCACAGCAGATTCGAAGTGAAATTACACAATCATTTTACATCCTTAACGGAAATTGGAATTTTCTCTCTAAATCTTTAATCATTTTGCGTGAATTGTAAAAAATATTTTTTTTTATATTTCTTTTTTAGATACTTTTACTTCGCACGTGGAAACATTTCCCTCGATAAAAACAGTACAAATATTATTATTGCTATTGTAACACCGACACGATGCAAAAATAGAAGCGTCAAACGTCAGACAGTGTTGTATATCCTCTCCAATTGTCCAAATTTTAATCATACTCGTTTCAAATTCTTCAATCAGCTCCATCCATCTTTGAAGGAACTGCTAGGGAACACACCTCATCCTAAATTGCTCCCCTTCCTTTAGGAGATTGGATTTTTTTTTCTTCTCTAATTTAGTGTTCATCCTTTTGACCTTGCCTTTGTTCTATTATTCATGTTCTTATGTTGCTCTAAATTATTTTTCTGTTTACTATTTTGACTTGTTATTCGAAATTTAAAACTTGTTTAGGTGCTTATATCGGCAATTTGTCCTTAAATTCTAGAATTTTTATGTCCTTTACTCCGTAAGCAATTTCTCTTCTTTGGCACCTTTTTCGAACTTAAACAATCATTTGGCGCAGCAGCCTACTAAAGCTCTTGTGCAAAAAAAAATAAAAAAAAACATTCAAACCAACCAATAGATGCACACGTGAGACAAGGGGTGTTAAATCCCGCCATCTTGTCCGGCATTTTAGCTTCTGTACATACAGTCGGACCCCGATTTAACGAACCTCTAATGAATTTCGCGATTTAACAAATTTTTCTTCTTCCCCGACTATAGTAAAGGCAAAAAACCCTATTTCCCAAATAATAAACCCCGAATTAACGAATTATTTTAACAGCCGATTTTTTTTTTTTTTTTTTTTTTTTTGTTGATTTGAGTTGGGGAAATATTGGATTGTTTTCAAGTTTTCAAAATGTTTTATCCATATTGTTCGAAATAGAAAAAGACTTTTTTTAGAAGCAGCATTTTTTGATGGCCGAGGGGGCAACCAACAAATAACTGATTTCGATGCAGAAAGCGTTGATAAAACTCCTATTAAAATTTACTTTTTCAAATGTTTTACATGGCCTGGAAAGTAAAAACATATCGCATGCAGCAGGCTGCAAATGACACAGTATTTTCTTTTCTCCATAAAGTCGAAAGAGGATTATTTCGAGTCAAGTATCAAGGAAATTGTCAAACATCGATTACTCAGTAGTTTAAAATTCCAAATTGACTAATGTGTAATAGGTCGTGAAATGCTGGATAAAAGTGTACACATTCAAATTATGGATATTTTTGCGCAGTTGCTTATTAGGGGTTTTAAATAAGGTAAGTGCAGTTTTTTAAATTTTTTTTAACACCCCGATATTACGAATCACCCCAATTTAACGCATAAAAGTTTCGGTCCCGATGAATTCGTTCAATCGGGGTCCGAATGTAATTTTATGTGTCCCTTAACATTGCTAAATGAAAAAATCTTTTTCGGGTTCGGGTTGCTATTTTGCCCAGTTCTTTTGTAAAAATCCTAGGCAGCAAAAAAAATTAGAAAAATGGATGAATTGGACAAAATGAAAAGGCAATGATTTTCCATATGCATGATATACTATTATGTATTACGACGATGTAATAGAGTTATCGCATAATTTGATTTTCTTTTAAATCAATTATTTAGTAGAAACATAATGATTGTATTATAATCATAATCTGATAAATCCGAAAAAAAAAAAAAATTACACTTTTGAGCAACAGTTTTCAGGCAATTTTTTGCTGTAAAAATAATCTATATACATAAATGGCTACTTCTGTATGTAAGGATGTCTGGGGTAATCTTCAAAACTACTGGACGGATTTTAACCATTTTTTCATTATAGATATAGCTGCATTATCAGGAAGCAACTTAGGCTATAATTTATTCCTAAAAAACTTAGTTTAAAAAAGTTATGATGGAAAACAGTAAATTTCATGTAATTCCCCCATTGAATGATTAAATATAAAACCCATTTTTACAAAAATTCGTTGCCTTACAATAGAAATATTAATACTAATCATAAGGAAAATTTTGAATCAAGGCTTCTCAGGAGCTAACATGAATTTAAAGTCAGTTAAATATTCGGAAACTCCACTTTTTGTACACTTAGGGAAACATAGTAAAGAGCTTCTTTTTTTTGTGTGTGTGTGTGTGTATGTGTGTGTTTATGTGTACTATTTTTTTTTAATAAATAAAGCGCACAGTTTTTTAGTGATCTTTGTTTTTTGTCAGTTCATATTTCGGAAATTCTTCAAATTTTTATATGCTAAATGTCGTGCTTTCGTTTCTAACTGAGTTCTATTTCATTCTTTATACTTATTGCTATTTTACTTTTATGAGTAAGGAAGAAGCTCAAGTTTTAATCACGTTTTAGCGGTGTGTTTTGAGTTCTTGCAGTTAAAATAGAAAATGAACGAAAGTAGCTATTGTTTCTCACAATTATTACCGACCTAGGCAACGCCGGGTAATTGCTAGTTAAATATATAACGAAATGAAATGGATGTTAAACATTATTTGCATTATTATATCGGTACTGAAGTACTGATACAAAAAGAAAGTTGTTTTTATCATAGTAAACTCAAATGGTAATTTTATCATGGTAAAAATATAATTAAAAAATAAACAAATGTAATAATAAATAAATAAAAAACAAACACTGCAACATTAGTTAGTAGCAAAGGATAATACCAGGTTAAAATTAAATGAACATTGTAAACAATATCTTACATTAAAAAAAGAAAGACAGAGAGAGAGAAACAACACACAGAGATCAGGGGTTCCCAAACATAAAAGATTGACGGCAAAAAAAAAAATCACGGCATTCATTGAATTCTCATGGTTTCCTAGTCTATATCTATTACACTATACACATTGAATTGATACCATAGATACTTTGCGGCACCTTTCGCCTCTCCCTGCGGCACCCATGTTTAAACCCCTGACATGATAAAATTAGCTAAAAATTTTCCTTCTTTGAATCCTAAAGTCGTAATTATCTCAGAATTGCGGGTGAAACTTTTCTGAGCAACGTTTTCTGCTTGCCACCTCTTTTTTTTATGAAGTAAATTGCAAACTAATACATTTTGTCAAAGAGGTTATATCACGTCACTCCCCCCACCCTTCTTGTCGCATGGCATAATCTAACCCCCTCAACCTTGTCTCACAAACCACAAACTCACGAACCAGCCTAGTTGCTCCCCCCCCCCATACAATCATTTTCGTGGCGACATTTAGCGAAAATAAACAACTTCATTTATATATGTGCTTAATAATTTCAAATGAATTTAAAAAGAACTGATCGCAACTGTATTTAGTCAATAAAAAAACTAAGAAAACTTATCAGAGTCATTTTTGACGCTGGCTAAAAAAACTGCAATTAAAAAAATAAAATAGTTTGCAATGTACTAAAAAAATACTAGGCACTTTATGCACATTAATTGGTGCTGCCATCTAGGAGTGAAAAAAACAGCATTATGTATTTCCTTTTCCTTGCTTTCTTTATATTCATAGCCACCCAATGAAGGAAAAGAAATCCACATAAATTAACAAATAGATATATCTTAATATTTGCCCCTTTTTATTTTATTTATTTATTTATTTGTTTGCTTATTTTTTTTTACAGATTTCACTTATTACAATCAAAGAGAATACTTTCTACACTTTTTTTACTCGATTCATCCCAATTAACTTCGATCAAGGAGAAAGACAATATCACAAATTGCTTATTGCTTTCACTTGACCGTTAAATGACGTCCGTCCTTTGATTGCATGTTTCTACGCTTATAATGCAGGTGTCCATGTGCCTCGCCATCGAATTATTTATTAACGAGACCTTGATTTAACACAATGATTTTTATATAAATCAGTATCCAGCACACAACATCCAGCCCCTGGCATTCATTTGAATTTTGACGTCTTGAATTCAAATTATGGTTGCGATTAAAGCCATTAGTAGAAAGAAGAAAACTAACAAGTAGGGTTCTATCGCAATTCGCGTTTGGAAAAAACATATCTTGAATTCAAGGTATCTTAAAATATATATTTTATTTTTCATTGGTGCAATGTTGGTGGTTACAGGCCCGTCGCAATGCCTTTTTGGGGCTCCTTTGGATATCACAGAATTACATAACACATTTGTGATGTGCATTTTTGCTTCCCTTTCGGAATTCTAAGTCCGTGGGGGGTCCTGGACGGTGCGACGTGGTAAATCCCTTGAGAAAAGATAAAATGGAGGGAGTGAAGACTTTCACTCGAAAATCACACAGTAGCATCGTTTGTTTCATGCGTGAAGTTTCGAAGATTCGCCAATAGAATTTAAATTCACACGAAAGCAGTAAAAAGCTAAGCTAAACTAAATTCCAAACTTTTGTGCAATGCAAATGTGTAAGTAAAAAACGTAACATTGTAATTGACATTTGTAACAAGGTTTTTATTAATAAACGCACGGATATTTACATGGTTATTTGGATAAGGAATTGAGTAGAAACATATTGAGTTATAGTAGTACTATTTAATCTATTATTTAGATCAAACAACAAAAGAAACATATTGAGCTAAAATACTATTAAATCTATTACTTAGTTCAAACAACAAAATGTCCTTAGTTTTTGAGCAGTCAACAGAGTTAAAAAAAAAAAAAAGCATTATAATTTATATGATAATTTTATAAGGAGGTGGACGGAGGGAGATTGCAATGAAAATTTTGATTGAATACTGATAGCGAATGCTAATAGCAGTAGGCTACACAGAGTTCAGTGTGCCCCCTCCCCCACACATAGGATTTTTTTTTTCATATAAACAGTGTTATTTATTCAGAGCGAGCGCCCTCACGCTTCTTGCCCCCCCCCCCCCCCGCGCAGTGGGCGTTGCGGGAATGCTAGGTGCGAAACTGACTAAAAGGTTGAAGAACGCCCACTTGGGTTTGTCCAGGTTCTACTGTATTTTACTTTTTTTTTTCTTTTTTTCACTCAAAATTAACACTGACTATTCAATCTTAACTAAATGCAATGCGGTTAGCCATAATCAAGAGAATTAATTAAGTATTGTGAATTAGACAGATTTTATTATTGTGCATTGATACAGATTACTTTAGAAAAATAGTTTTGAAAAGCATAGAGGGATAAAATGGTAAACATTTTATTAACGCACAACTGAAAAATACCTCTGAATCAGTGACGCATATAAATGGAATTTAAATTATGCTAAATACTTCCTTGTGTGATGTGAAGGAAGTATTTTAATCAAGAAAATATTTCCAACTCAAATTCCTACCTAAACGTTTAATCACCATTAAAAAAGTTTCGATTAGCTTTTTTTTAAATTTTTCTAAACCAGGGGCGGATACAGCTTCTGGTTTTGTAGGGGATCATTATCGGAAAGGGAGGGGCCAAAAATGCAATTTTATGTTCAAATGGGGGAGGGGGGGGCTGAGCGATTTTTTTTTTTTAAATATAAATCCTTAACATACCGCTTTAAACAATATTGGAGTCACTTAAAAGGGGTCATGAGCCCCTTCCCCCCCCCCCCCGCCCTCTGTATCCACGCCTGGTCTAAACGTATTTCTGCACTAAAAAATGTATCCATCCACGAGTTCGGTTTGGCGATTTTTCCCGTGACTTCTGTACGTGCAGAATGATCTCAGATAACTTAAAAACACAGAAGGTTGAAATTTTGAATGCAGAATTTATACATCGTTTAGTTGTGCATTCTTTACCTGCAATCGGTCCTCTGTCCGGACGTTTATACGTCCCCCAAGAAACGATCATAATTGCAGCAAGGCGTAATTCGTAAATTTTCGATTCCAAAAGAAAAAAAAAAACGTGACGGAAAGAAAACTGAATCTTGACTAGTGTTGTGTGCAATGGACTATCACTGCCAATTCATCTCTGAACTGCAGAAGGTTGAAATTGCAACCTATATTTGTACACCAAAATATAATTCGAAGAAATATTTTAACTACAAGCGTATTTCACACAATTAAAATAGGAAATACCGAATGAAAAATTTAGGGTAACTTATTTTTACGTTTTGCGTATTTAAAAAAAAATCAAATAGCATTGTGAGAAAGGAATTAAAAATGGCAGAAAGAATTTTTTTTGAATATTACACTTAAAACCTTGTTTTAACTTTTAAATTCAAAATTTTGAAGATTCTAAACGTTAAAAATCAAAATATTACCTACATATATTTTCCTTTCCCATACTATCTTCCGTTTCATCCTTAGGCCGTTTTTTTTTCTTTTTTTTTTTCATAAAATTAATTACTATTCTAGTCTTTATCGTTTTCTTATATTTCACACCTTCAAAATGAATTTCCCTCCTTCAAAAAATGTCAAGTACTTTATCACACTGGAAAACTCCTGAAGATCTATAAAAGCTTGTCAAAATGGGCTCGTCAACGCGACGATTGCTGCGTTGTCATTGTAGGCATGGAAAACATCTAAACAAGCAATAATCACTTAGGAACACATCGCACCTCGGCAACTGAAGTGACACCACTCAAAAATTTGAAAAACACGTACTGATTTCATTTAAAATCTGAACTTAATTTTCTTTTCTTCACATAAAACTCGTTCCAAATTACCTGACGTAACTGGTGCAACTTAACCTTTAAGAGCACAGACGGCGTGCTGAGTACGCCATTCAGCGAGAAAGCGGTTAGAAATTTCAGAATAGTCACTTGACCAACACCTGTCCATTCTTTACCCTTTTTCCAAAGTGCTTTAAGTGACGTACTTGTGTTTAAAGTCGAAAGTTGCCTTTTTTGCCTTGTTCTTTTTGATTATTTTTCCATGAAAACCACACGTGAATGCTTCAACTTTTCATGCAAAGAGCATATAAAAATAACAAAATACAGTTGTGAGAGCAGCAATAATTATTCAACAAATGCCAACGAGTTGTCTCAATAACTAAAATATCATTTATATGTATCGATTAAAAAATATATATCTATATATATATTTTATAGTCGTGAAATTCGCAAATTAAACGTTATCATTTTTAACTGTTTATTGTGATTGTATTCCTTTTTATTGTGTTTGTCTGTTCGTTCAATTACATCTGTGCTCCTTCTCTAACATTACTAGACATTGTATTAAATATGATAATCTTTAAAAATTGATAGTCAAGCTTTAAAAAATGCTGCTGTACGGAGAACGCCACCCGTATACTTATGTCACTCCAAACCGTCCGTGTTCTTAAAGGTTAAGAACACTTAGGAACATATCGCACTCCTGCAACAGAAGTGACACAACTCAAAAATTTGAAAAACACGTACTGATTAAATTTAAAATCATAACTTAATTTTTTTTTCTTGCCATAACACTCGTACCAAATTAGCTAACATAAATGGTTCAAGGTGGCTTATAAACATCTAATCAATAGTAGGATAATTTCGATGACAAAAACCAAAGAGGTAAACATATCACAAATGTTTTACGCCTATTTGTGAGTTAATTTGAGCTAAACCTTGATTTTCACCAATGCAGTTTTTTTTTTTTTTTTAGTTGCGTCACGTCTGTTACCAAGGTACGATATGTTCAAAAACGCAATGTAGATGCGTTAAAAAAACGAAATATCAGAAACTGACGAATAAGAAGCAGGCCACAAATTTACTGCACAAAGACGATTTAATACAGCTTGACTACGGAGAGATGGCGGATGAACTAGAAGCAGAAAGAGAAAACTTTATTTTAGAATAGGTAAGGCCAACGAGAGCGGGCAAGAAGTAAGTGTTCTTACTGGAGGAGATTTCTCGTTGATCTTACCTACAGAAAATGAAGTGATCTGTTTCTGCTTCCAGTCCATCCGCCATCTCTTCGTCGTAAAGCTTTACATGAAATTTTGGTTTTTAAGAAAGTGTTTTAAGCAGTTCAGTAGCGTAACTAGGGGTTGGCAGGAGTGGCTCTCGCCAGGGGCGCAGCAGCCAGGGAGGTGGCATTTCAACTGATTTAAAAAAAAAAAATAGTTTTTTTTTTCTTTTTTTTTAATCATAGAATTTGAAAAATGCTTTAAAAAATGAAAAAAAAAAAAAAAAAACCTCGCAAGAAAAAGAGCTGGAGACACATACATAGAATCTACTGAGAAGGAACATTGGACATCATTAAAAACAATTCTAATAAAGAAAATAAGAAACACAAAATAACAATGCTGCCTCCTATTTGTCGAATCAACTAATCAAAATGTTCCAAAAAAAAAAAAAAAACTTTTTTTGGAGGTCATAATGACTTTCGGTGATTTCCCATGTGGGCGACCCTGGGGGGGGGGGGGGCGGAATTTCTTTAGTTCGCCAGGGGCTCTAGACCCCATAGTTACGCTACTGAAGCAGTTGTTTGAAATAGCGGGCTGTAGCTCTGATGCAAGCAAAATAGCTCGTCCTGGTGACGTTCTGTGCGTTGTCATTACAACGCATGTAAAACAGCTGCAGGTCGCAAAATTTCAATAACCGCTTTAAACTTTTCCTAAAAATTTAAATGTTGTGTATAATCGTCTTAACGTTAAAATTATTTGTAACCTGTTCCCTATTCGTCAGTTTCAGGCTTTGTGTGCATTTAGCGTATCAGCATTATGTTTATGACCATACCGTGGTATAAATGCTAAAAGCAGGTAACTACAATTTATTTACTTATTTTATGCTGCTTCGAGAAAACTTAAATATCTTTTTAAAACAGTTTTTGGAGAATGTGAAGACTTGATGAAAATGTTTTCAAATTAACATTTCTAAATTTTACTTAATTAGAGGCGTTATTTACGTTAATATTTAGTATTTTTTTGTAGGAAATGTCTGTATTTTACCCTAAAGTTATGGTCTTTAAATGGTTAGAGGTCTGTATATTGGGAGATGTTTCTTTAAAATTGTGGCAAAACAAAAGTTTTATTTGTGTTGGATGACAACAGCCGGTTAATTTTCAAAACAAGACAGATAATTTTTTGTTACAGTTTGTCGTTGACTGCTTTTTACTCGCCTTCTTCTCTACACACAAAAAGAAAAGTACCTACAGAGAGGAATTTGATTCCGTACGTTTCTGGCGAGATTCGAAATTTCGCCAAATTTTTTATTCATAAATTAACTACGTATCATTTTCAATATTTTTTACCAAAACATTTACCAAGTTTTACAAATGCCGGCATTCATTTTTTAAACACAGTGGACTCTCTCTATTCTGAACACTCATGGGACCAAAAAAAAAAAAAAAAAACTGTTCAGATTATGGAATGGTCATTATAGAAGGAGACTGGATAATGTATGTATATGTATTCTATTGCGTAAATGAGCTATGTTCAGTTTTTTGTCCAGTGAGCGATACTAGTTACCGAGATAGAGGGGCTGATTTTTTTTATTGGTGATTTGTGCAGTATCTAATTCAACTCAGTAGGGCCTAAACTCTTTCAGAAATTATATTTTTTTATTTAAAAAGTTTAGTGTAACAATCAACAATAAAATATTACACTACAACTGTCGGCACAATACCTTTATTTTTCAAAAAAAATTTATTTTTAACCTGTTTTTGCATTGTGTATTCTCATTCAGGGTACCAAGTGAAAACGTTTCCGGGTAATTTTCAGCCACATTTTGCTTGAAGTGTCATCAGTAATTTTACTTGAATACAACTTGACACAATGGTTGGATTCTTGAAATATAGTTCAATGGCAGAAACTTCAGGCTCATATTGTTCAGTTGAATGATTTAATGTCAAGCAGTACTATCCAGGAAAATAATTTTGATTCTTAAATTTTCTCTTTATTACCATTCAATCATTGTAATAAAATCATGAATATATTTCAGACTTTCTCATTTGATTCACAGGAATTTCTGACTACCGATATTTAAAATGTTCAGTATATAGAGAGATAATTGAACAGGGTTAAAAATAGCGCTCATAATACTGGGGTGTTCATATTATAGGGTGTTCAGGGTACAGAGAGGTCAGTCCATGTTAAGTCTGTGGAGTTTCGCCGCAACCATCAAAAGATGTGTTCAGAATATCGGAGTGTTCACATTAGGAAGTGTTCAGATAGCGAGAGTCCACTGTATTAGTTTTATGCCATGTTTTATCACTCATTAAAATGTTCAAATTATTTTTAAAGCTAAAACTTCTATATATTTTCCTCAAATTCTAAAAAATACACATTTTTAGTAATCTAATTTTTTTAGGACCAAAGTGTTCAGCAAAAACGAAACATTCTATTTTTTCTAATTCGTAGTTATCTAATTGTAGTACTCAGTAGACGATATAATACAGTGCTGGCCAAATTATTAGACTAAAGAGGTTTTTTTTTGTTTTTTGTACACTATATGTATTAAAATATCATTTATTTTACTGTTAAAATACAGTACATACTGTACACTGATTATTACGTTATTTTAGCATAATTTAATGTTTGCAGGTGGCAGCACTGTCTGCTTTGTTTACGTTCTTTGTTTATTTACCTATCAGGAGCATGACCTCAATCAGCTTCAACAGTTCACTAGTTCTTTTAGTTAGTGTGTTCTGTTACATTTAGAGTTAGTTTTAGGTAATTATTGAGTATGTGTATGTGAGTATATATAGTAGTGAGTATAAACAATTTTTTACCTCCTTTTTTAAAAAGTTTAGAAATGGTGTAAACCTGATGAAAAGTATGCCAAAAAGACTTAAAATGCTCATCAAGAACAAGAGAATGCATACTAAATATTAGATAATTATTTCACTGTTCGTTAATGTGTCTATAGTTATGTAATCAATGAAGAATTTGCTTTTAAATCAGTCTTAGTCTAATAATTTGGCCAGCACTGTAGATTCTCACTTATCATCCCGTCTAACCCTCTTCAAAATTTAGCCACACATTTTCCGATTGCTCTGTGTGTGCAGTGTATGTCTGTGTGAGGTTGAAGTTTTTCAAAAGGAATGTACAGCATTTTTGAAGTTTCGTTGCACTCAAGACATCAAACCTTCACTCATGTTTGTCATGGCATAAAGTGACAATCAAGACCAGCTGAAGCAATGCAGTTTACCTGTTTAAATATGACCTATTTTTTTATACTAAAGCAGCTGCAGTAAGAAAACAAAACGCTCGAAAAAGACGGGAATAAGAGAAAGTGCTTCTGAAAAGTCGTATCACAAATGTCAATGTTTTACAAGTCCAAAAAGAGCGAAAGAAACGATTCTTGCCGTACAGACACGTTCCTCGTATAATACGGTTAATTCGTTCCATGTAGTTTGTAGTATCGAAACCGTGTTATACGAGACTTCTTTAAAAATAACTTTTTAACTTATTTTTTACACTAATCAATCATGTACTAGTAAAAATCATGTCAATTTATATCGCGTTGTATCGAAACTGTGTTTCGTATTATATTGAAACCCTGTTATACGAGACTTAGAAATAACATGAATCAAAGGATGCGTACCGTGCTATATCGAAATCAAGTTCATAAAAATAAAGTAAAAACTTATTAGAGGTTTTATCAAACATTAACAGAATGTATTGAACAAAAATGAAATTCCATCATTTTTAAACATAACTTTTGTGTTATATCAAAACCATGAAGTATAGAATTCAAGTTTCATACCGTGTAATATCGAAATCGTGTTATAATAATCGCAAATTTGGTACCGTGTAATATAGAAGTCGTGTTGCACGAGTACCGTGCAAACGAGGGATGCCTGTATTTCGTCTATGAAAAAAAACAAAAAAACTTACGTAATAGTTATCCATTTGGAAAGGGTTTAAACATTTCCGCGCACATTTTCTCATTTTAAGCGAAAGCTGCTAAAATTAAAATTCGTTCATTAGATGAAGTATTCTTTATCAATATAAAGGATAAGCGAAAGCAATTTCTTATATTAATTCTTTCGTGTATGAATGAAATGTAACATGATAAAAACAGCTTTCATTATCGAAATTCTACTTTTACTTCAGATTCTTTTGAGAAAGGATGCTTTATTCCGACGTTCATGTTCTAATTTAATAAAATTAACTACATAGCGGTAAAATTTGTTAGTTTGTTAAAGCAGTTGTCTGAGCGGAAAGTTTTAACTTTTGTCGGAAGGCAACGGTCTGTTAATTTTAAAAACAATACCGATAAAACTTTTTGTTGGGTATAAATATTTGGATAGTTTGTCGTTGACCGTTGCTTGACTCCTTTTTTACCAACTAAAGTAAAAGTATTAGCCCAATCCACAGAAAAGTAAACATTCGGGCAAAAAATAAAAATTCTCAAAAAAATCCTAAATTTTTGTCATTTAACTCTTAAAAGTTAGGGTTTTAGTATCTTTATAAAAAACAATTCAAAGTTATTCGTTAACCATTTTCCTCAGCTAATGAATTGATAATATGTAATTGAGAGAAATATTCATCGAAACTTCCTTTAAGTTTCATGGCTTCTTATAATAGTAAAATTAATTTTCGCATTGTTCAAACTTGAGGCAGTGAGAACTATATGTACTTAGAAAGGAAAGTATGTAGTGAAAGGATTGTATCTCATAGAATATGCTTTAGGGGGTTTAGTCAGCCATTGCTCTTTTGCTGCAAAAATACATGTGCCTGATTGCTGATTGACTCACGGATAATCCGCTCGCGGATAATCGGGAGTTTACTGTATAACAAAAAAAAAAAAAAAAAATGAATTTCGGGAAATTAATGAAAAGCCGCCAAAATTCCGCGGAAGTAGAATCCTTTGTAGCATCAACATCTGTTGTTCAAACATCTGCAGTGATTATCAAGTAGTCATTCTAATGCTTCCGAAACAGAACCTCAGTCAAGGTCACAGATATGAAATGATATCTGTTCCAGTTTGCACCTAGCCAGCTGTTTTCAGTCAAGAAAGTAACCAAAAATTGAGTTTCTGCACCAATTATACAATGTCTACGAAGGATTGGAAATTCCGTCTCCCTTATGAATTTGAAAATTTATTAGCTAAAAATGAAAAATGATCCTAAGCTTATAATTTAAGTAAATAACCAAAGAAAATGTAGCAAATTATCAAAAAAATATGGCAATACATCATCAATCTAACACTATAAAACCTGCTGATTTCAGATACAATAAAAAATTCAAAAAAGGGATCAAGCCTATTTTTTTACGCAACAACCTTACCTGGGGCAAACCTAACATGGCCCCATTGTGAAGGCTGCGCAGATCCTAATCACAGCATTACGACGCCACCAGTAGTAGTCCAGTCATCTAGTAGTTTTACCTGGAAACTTTTTCGGGAGCTTTGAAAATTGGTAATTTTTTAGATTTTGATGTGCTCTTTTCGAATTTCCACTTTGCCACCTCGTATCTCTGCCGCTCGCGCCGCCATATTGAAAAAATGGCGTCTAAAAGCGGTATTTTGAGGATATCTCCGTTCTGACTTATTTTACGATAAAAACCTATTTTACAAAATTAAACTACAGAAAATTTCCTACAATTTATGTCATAACAATTTTCTTCGTAAAATAAATAGTTTCGACGTACGAGCGCCGCTAAGTTTTATTTAACACGCGTTATCGCAGAATAAATCCTTCCCACACTACTTTGAGGTTTAGTTATCGTAACACATCGAGGAAACGCAGACTTTAATTAATAAGCATATAGTACAAACACAATTCAATCGATTTACAAGTTAATTTACTAACTGCATAAAAACTAATAAGCCACAAACTAAAATTCTTTTTGTGGTATAAATGAGCGACGGCGCAATACAGAAGCGAAATTCCATTTCAGTCATTTAAACAGGGAATTTAGGAGCTCTAAGCTCCAGGCGTTCCAGACACATTCATATGTTTATGTTCATTTCTTCCTATCTGCACTAAAGCACCGACTCTTCCAACCAGGTGCCACGTGGATTCCCCCCCCCCCTCTCCCTTTCCGAAATTTCGACCGGTACAACTCAATAGAGTATTTTAGTCTGCGTCATCAGTATACTACGTAATTGTTGTAGGCGAAGATGTAGATCTTCTTATTCTTTTGACAGCTCTATCTAAGCGATCAAACATATATATGCTCATACCAGGAAAAGGAAAAATTTCGCAACAAATATGTACAACTAACAGTATACGGCAGTAAGACAGCCGCAGATCATATTTTATTCTTGCATGCCTTTAAGGGCTGTGATACAACATGTGCCCTTTTCAATCAAGGAAAAACGAAATTTATTAATGTACTTAAAAAAGCAAGAAAAACATGACTTTAAACGCCTACAGATATAAATGCTTTGTAAAATCCGCATATAAAAGTAAATTTAATGTTTCGTCGCTACCTGCAACAGAAGCAGCAGCAAGACAACATTCTTTTCGATCCTATCACTAGACTTAGCAGTGGTGTGGGAATGAAAAAGACCCAGAGCAGAGAGAGAGAGAGTGGGGGTGGAATAGAAATAAGAATTGGTTAATTTCTCTGTTATGATGCTTGAATCTCCAGCTCCACAATCCTTACAAAGACTTATTTCTTGCAAATGCAAAAAAAGGATGTCAAAAAGCCTGTGGATGCAGAAAAGCCGGGTTAAAATGCTTCGTTATAAGTACTAATTGTACAGGTGGTAATTGTGAGAATTCGCAAAGTTCATCACATGATAGCGGTGAAGAGGAAGAAACGGAGACGGTTTTCGAGCAAACAAATGATGCAATAGAAAACGAAGAAGCTCATGATGAATTTGATGATCCCATCGCAGATGATACCGAAGAAATTGCATGACGTCAAACAGGGGCGAATACAGGGTTTCATTTTAGGGGTGGTCATGCTCAAGAACGTAGTTTTACATACAAAAACTTTTTTCTACGAACAACACCTCTCCCCCCCCCCCCCCCCCCCGTAAAAACTCTTCAATTATACAAACAAAAATCATTGATGTAATAAAAGCTCTTCAAATATGCTTACAAAAATCATCGAAATCATTGATAAAAATCATTTTAAAAGTTTTCAATTAAAATGATTTTTCAGTTTTGAAATGTAAGCCGAAAAGTTTCAGAAATGACAACTCAGTTTTCGGAAACTTCGGATCACAAAACCCCAGGTTGATTAAATATTTGTATAGTAGGGTCTGGTGGGGTAAAGTGGTCATACAATCGTAGGTTTTCAACTTAGATGAATAATAAATACAATAAATTCTTTAAACACTGAAAGTTTTTTTGTTTTTATTTTACATTGCATTATTAAAGAACACGGTACATTGAGTTTTAGAAAAATAAATATTGATTTAATTAGTTTTATAACACTTGCTTTTCCCGTTGTATTTATGACCACTTTACCCCATGGGGTGGGGGAAAGTGGTCATAGCATGGGGTAAAGTGGTCATAGTTAAAAATAGGTGCAAAACCATTATAAATAACCTTAATAATTGTATATTTCGGTTATTTTTATAGTTACAAGTATAAGCATACGTGTGTATACACGAGTATATACGTGTCATGTAAACATTAGTAAACACGTTTATATGAGTAGATGCATGTATGCATCAGATACATGCATGCACGTCCCTACGCAAGTATATACGTGTATACATGAGTATATAAGCATGTATACGTGATTGCCTACAGGAGTGTATACGTGTCTACACGAGTATATACGTGTCACGTGTATGTACGGTTGTATACACGTGTAAACGAACATCATATGCATGTATGCACTTGTATCTCGAGTATATACGTGCATACCTGAGTATATACGTGTACAGTAGACGTGTACACGCATAGATAAGTGTACATGCACACATATACGGGTATACACGAGTTAATTCGTGGATGCACCCAGTGCGTGTTTGTACATGTCTACTCGCATATATATATTGTAAATCACGAGTATATACATATGTATATGTGCAAAGACGATTATATACCTGTATAGACGTATATTTACGTGTATACACCAGTACATGTATGTATACACGAGTATATAAGCTTATATACATGTGTGCCTACAGAGTGAATCCAAGCTCTTGGGAGGAGTGAGATCTGAGAGGTGTAAGAGGGTAAAATAAGAAGCAAAAAATTATAAGGTACTTACGTTTGCTGACGCGCTACATGCACACAAAGCCAGAAACTGATGGATGCAAAACAAATAGCAAATTTGTTACACAAAGATAATTTTACCCAACATTTTATTTTTTAAGAAATATTTAGAGCTGTTGTTAAAGGTTATAGCCTGTAGTATCTCTAATACAAGCATCGCAACAAAGGCGCAGGGACTGATGAAAGTTTCTCAGAAGTCTCGTTATTGCAACAGAAAGTGCTTTGTGATTGGGACGCACATGTATTACAGCTGCAGGCCGCATATTTCATCAATCACTTTAAAACTTTCTTGAGACCTAAAATGTTGTGTAAAATTATCTTTATGTAATAAAGTTGTGACCTGTTTTGTATTTATTAGTTTTTGTCTTTGTGTGCATGTAGCACGTCAGCATTGTGTTTGTGACCAAATGTTCCTTATGTGATTCTTACTTCTTATCTTCCCCTCTAACACCTTTCAATAATTTGCAAAAAAAGTTTAAACTCACCCTATATACTTGTATGTCATATGCTTGTATGTAAGTGTCTACTCGAGTACGTACTCGTATATACGTGTTTACCTGAGAATATACGTGTTTATATATATATCTATGAGTATAAGCGAGTATATACGTGTATAGTCGAATGTATATCTGTATAGATTAAAAATACTTGCAGATACCCATATACGTATTTATTGGTACATTTATGTGAATACGTCTATGTACATGCCTACAAGTATATGCGTATACATACGCATTAGGGTGGGGCCGAAATAAGTCGAAAAAAAATTTTTTTCGAAATCAATTTTTGGATAGCGCGCAAAAGTTGCGTAGTGAGCTAGTTAGCACTCACAAAAAATGTCTTGGATATTAAAAAATATCTAGCCGGCGCTTTTTGACACTGAAAAACCGAAAAAAAAGAGAAAAATGAATTTTTGTCGAAATTTAAAAAAAAAAAAAATAAATTCCAATTATTTTGCTGGAATGCACCGAAAATGTTATACAATGAGCCAGTTTGAACCCATAAAATGTTTCATTGATTTTAATGAGCATTTAACCGCTCCTTTCCGACATCAAAAATTGGAGAAAAGTGAAAAAATATTGAATTTCTTTAAAAACCAATGTGAAAATTATTTTTCAAAATTAAATCATAGACTAATTAATTAAATAGCGCCATTAATCATAGTAATTATTATCACGCAATAGTATCATACATTTTCGAGAACTACATATATAGATAATAAAATTAAAAAAAAAATCTTCAAATTTTATTTATAATACCTCATGCATAATGAATATTATTTTTTGGAATAATATTGTCCCTTGTTATCAAATGATGGAAGTTCTTTCCTAGCTTGAAGTTTAGCACGAATGTATCCATCTCGTGTAGTTTCACCACGAACTTTTATTGCAGCTTCGGTTATTAGTTTCACACAACGTTTCACAGCTTGCGTGTGGCAGGGAAATTTCTCGAAAGTAAACTCTGTAGAATGTTCTTTGCACATTTCTTTCCATTGTAGGTCTTTTAGAGGCATTGTAAGAGGTGGCTCTGTTACAACACAGTTTGCCCAATCAACTAAATCAACATAATCAACGGCTTCAAAATTGAGTTTAGGACGCTCAAAAAATCGTACACCATCCGAGCTCTTCGTCTTCTTATTTCTAGAGTTCAGAATGCGCCTGACAGCTAATTCCCGAATGTATTTTCTTGAGTCAAACAACATTGTCAACACTAGCTGTTCAGGATGAGCGAAATATGCATTACTTGAGAGAACTTTGAAAATCATCTCCTTAACGTTGTCTGGAAACTGCCTTGCAAGAGAAATCATTTTCCAAAAATGTTAGGCGCGGTACTGGCAGTTCGGTTTCATTTTTATTTCAAACCACATTGGAGCATAAACTAAAATTACATACTTTACAAGCATTGTAATTTTTTCTGATGGAGTTGGAGTGCCTATATACAAGCGTAACAAACGGTTTGTAGTTGTCAGCCATCGCGCATGACTGACTGAGTTTGCCTGGGCTACTGTCAACCACGCTTGAAGGATAACTACCATCTTTTACGGCAAGACAGATTCTATACAAATATTGTTGTTCAGTACTTAAATTTTTTATATCTTCCATGTCCAAAACCAGAAGATTGCAGTCAATTTTATCAAATTTGACCACCGGATTTTTTTCACAATCTCTAAGAAGTTGTTCGATAGTTCCAGAATATGAATGTGGCCACTTTGTGCAACCGTCCAATTCCAGTATAAGATGCCTCAGAGGCAACTCATTGTGGCCATTGGACACAAGAGAGGACCCCGTTAATTGCTTAATTCCCAGCTGTTGAGGTGTAGAATTACAGCATTTCTTGTCGGGGGGTTTTGTCTCTTAAGAGGGTTATAAAGTCGAGAGGAAGAAATGGCTTGAGAAAAAGAAGAATACTTGCGTTCAATTCATTAATCAGTTTAAAGGACTTCAGAGGATTCACATTTTTTTAATACTCAAGGACTCTATTTGTCAAATATATATAAAATAGTTATAAAATAATCTTAGGAATAATAGAAGTAGTTGAGCGCCGTTTATTATCCAGGAGAAACAATTGAAACCGAAGATTAAAAAATTAGCATCTCATGTAACTATTTTTTATTTGAGTGTATGCATTTTTTAAAATTGGCGTACAAATGTCGAATAAAATTGATTGAATTTTCACTGTTTTTTCTAAGTAACGTATTGCGTAACATTTCAGTACTTACTTATTTCGAAACTACTTTTAATTTTTTTTTTCATTTTTCCAATGTTTCAGTCTTAAAGGAGCGTAGCTAAATATTCTACGAAATGTATAAAAGTCTTTGAGAATTTCAACTAATTCACTGACAGATACTTCTAATGTTTGCTGAAACTAGCTTCAAACTTTTATTTTCGACCCCACCTTTTTTTTTTTTTTTTTGAAAAAAGTGCATTTTTGCCCTTTTTTTCAGTTTTTCAAGGTCAAATAGCGCCGGCTAAATATTAAACAAATTTAGAGAAATTTTTTATGGGTAATAACGGGCCCATATAGCAACTTTTCCGCACTATCCAAAAACAGATTTCCAAAAAAAGTTTTTTCGGCCCACCCTAATACGCATATACTCGTATATTTAACCCCGTTTACTGTAAAAACACACATATTAAGTGAAATTAATGTTTAATTTATATCTGCCTTATACTTAACAATTAAGTGACATTAGAAGAACAATATTCGTTAAGCCTAATATTATGACCACTTTACCCCATCTTACTTAAATTGTTCTAAAGAATTATCTAAAATAGATTCAGCTAACTGCTAGAGAGTAAGAGTTCTTGAGACATGCAGGAAGCCTCCTGTGCAGTCATTTTGTTCATAATTCTAACAAACAATATTTCCCAAGGAAGTTAAAAGAGGTGTTTAGATTTAAAAACTCTTCATATTCACACAAAGTATTTTTGTTTACCAAATTAAATTTTGCCAGTTGTAAAATTTCGTATTCAAAATATAGTTTCTAACTGCCCTACTCTATAATAAAATTTTCACATTCATTCTATTATTTATTTCCAAGCTATAGAGATTTATTTGACGAATGACCGCTTTACCCCATTGACCACTTCCCCCCACCAAACCCTACTAGATACATATTCATCTTAGATTATAAATTTGCATGATACTCGACACATCCATCTTGTATGTAGAAAAAAAGGTCACTTAAAATAATAGTAAAACAACCTTAAAATATAAGTAAAATATGCGGCAAAAATCTAATAAGAAAAATTAAATATTGGGCTTTGGATACAGTTTTAACCATACAACAAATTTAATCAAATATCGTGGATTAAATTTGTTGCAAAAAAAAAAGCGATCGGGCGTCAGACACTTCTTTTGTTGCTTTTCATTAATACTGGCTCCTGCACACAGCGCCTCAGACTAACTGTCTCAAGAAAAGCTACTTTACTGTCTACATATTTTAAATACATATATTATAAATGACCCAGTTAATACATACATTATAAACGACAGTTAATACCCCCCCCCCCCCCCCCCCAAAAAAAAAAATCGAAAACTATTTACTGTTTTTTTTTTTTTTTTTTTTTTTGTGTGTTTCGGTCTGGTTTTTTTCCCCCCAAGCAGTCATGTTTATTGACGCAGATTTTGATGGAGGAGGGGGGCTGTCATGACCCCCCATGATCCCCCTCCTTGTATGCACTTTTTACCGTTCCGATCAAGTTTTTTATTTTTACGAGCAAACATTCAAATACTGTTGCAGGGGGGGGGAAGGCTCATGGAACCCCCCCTTGTATCCACCACTGCGTCCCAATTGATACTGAAGACGATGAACCGGTGTAACTTCTGGTCCATTAAAAACATCTACGCGAAAAATGCTGTTAAATAACACTTTTCGGCGCTCGTACGCCTAAATTATTTATTTTGCAAAGAGAGAAAATGTTATGACATAAATTGTAGAAAAATTTTTCTTGTTTAATTTTGTATGTAAATTAATATAC